>NW_025058705.1:0-5265 GCF_019279795.1 Protopterus annectens | reverse complement strand
TTTTTCACAACAAACCCTGTTACAACAGGTAAATGTATTGGGTTAAAAATTCACGGGGGCAAAAATGTCAATATTGGCCCTGTGTTAGTGCCTCCAGCCACAACTCTGTTAACTTTGTACATATGTCATGCAGTAAGAGGTGCATATTTTCAGTACTTCATTATTTACTGACATCATACCTGATACTAAGCCAGTGAGATATGAGACTGCTAGACATGTTACGTATAGTAGGCCTTATATTTGAGGACAAAACCTGGACATTCTGTTGTAGTGTGTACAGTAGTGGGGTCTGTGTACTTATGGTGACTGTTGACAGAGTGTGTATTGTGAATATGTACCTTGGCCTGTGTACAGACTGTGGTAGATGTCATTGTTCTTGGTCCTGTATTATCTGATGTTGCATGCTGCTCCAGTGTATGGTACCCTATGGGTGTACATGTTTGTAGGACCAGACCAACATATGTCCCATACCACAGTCAGGCTTTGGAATACACTGTGTATTGGCCCAGTATATGTAGGGTTAGTGTGTGGCACATATGATGGTTTTTCACACAGTCCATATACTGTATTAAAGCACCATATGTGACTGTGGCTGTGTTCAGATTGGTTGTGGGTATGCACTTTCACACAGGTGTCTGTTGCTCCATGCTGTTACATGCCTGTAGAGCCTGCTATATTTTCAAGTACATGTGTATTCCCCAAGAAATGTAGGCCTGTGTTGTGGCAGTCTGCCTGTAGTTTGCATAGTGCTTTGTGACATGCCTAGCAGCTCAGTGTATTTACCCAGTGTGATGTTATGTCCAGATATTTGTAGATGTACTGTTGCCGGGACACCATTACTGTTGTGCATTTCTGACAAAGCAGCGGGATGCTGTACAGATGTATGTCACTAACTAGTGGGTAGTATGTGGACTTGTGACCTCAGCTCCTCCAGTTACTATGTGTCAGGACAGACAGGAGTGTGTGAATGCATAAACTGTCTGAGCTTATCTATTCTGGTATTTTTGTGATATCCCCATTACATGGATGTAAACATCCACTTTGTCAGGCTTGCTCCACACGTCTTTCACTAAGAGGTTCTGTTTATATCTCTGGACTGACCAGAGTGTGTCAGACTGTCCACATTTATTGGTCATATCACTGCTGTATTCCACAGGATCATTACTGTGATTTGTGTGGTACTGCACTATGATGATCTTATGATGTCTGTCAGTAACTGATGATGTACATGTCAATATCAGATATGACTTCCCACACAATATTTCTGTTAACACAACCCCTGTTACAGTAGCAACATTCTACATTTATACATGCAATACTTACACAACATCCCCTTGCACAAAGAGGTTGTGACTATTGGTGCTGAGGTATGACTCCACTACATGTTATGGACATATGTTATACATATATGTATATATATATATATATATATATATATATATATATATATATATATAGATATATAGATCTATATTTGACCATATAGATAACGCAATATACAGATGTATATAAATACATATATACATATACATGTGTATATACATGTATACATACATATATATATATATATATATATATATATATATATATATATATATATATATATATATATATATATCCATATCCTTGTTATGTGTACACATGAGAGTTGCATTTACCTTCCCAGACGTATCCCACCATATTTATCTGATATGTGTTTATATGGATATAACAACATACTGATTCTACAATATGTCCACTAACAAGTACTACACAATTGTAGAAGTCAAAGAAGTTGTTCACTACTATTCAGTATGTGTACTGACAGATATATTGGAAAACACAACAAATATTTTCATAGCTGTGATGGCTTAGTGGTTAACTGCTCTGACTATCATGTACAGGGGTCCTGGGATTAAGGGCTGTTTATTTTGTTGCTAGGCAGAACAAGGACTGTTGGATACAGAGTAGTTAAAGCAGTTTTGAGCAGCTTTAAGTGGGTTTGCATGGGTTTGCCCAATGGTAAGCGGTGCTAATGTACAGTTAAATGTATAGGCAATTAAACTGTTTCAGTTTCACTTAGCAGTGCTCAAATCTGCTTAGCATTTATATTGCAGCAATGTTGAAACCTGCTAAGCATGGCTCAGCCCTGGTAACTAGTAATCACATTCCAGTCTGATAAAATAGCAGGGTAATGGCATCTTTAATAAGTGTATTTAATTCCATGTACATAACATGCGTTTATGTGTTGTCACTACAGTAGCAAGGGGTGTGAGTCTATTGTCTGCGACACCTGAGTATATATGGCTTGTACAACACTCATTTCCATTTGAATGTGTTTCATACATGGGTAGCATCCCAGGTTATATGCAGTCACACTGACATGTAGTGTATCATTACATTACTAATGATGGCAATGCTTTCCCAAGTAAGGATTGCTTGCAGATTGTAATACTGGAACCAAACACCCCTGCATGCAAAGATGGACTTTGAGTCCTGACTATCATGTTCTTGGTGTGTGAGCTGTTTGTCACTTAGTATTTGTTACTGGATATTGATTTGACATGTGGATATTATCTGTAGACTACTGAGTGTATAGGGCATGTCATTGAGGGCTGCTGTCATGTAGTAATGACATACCTATCAGTGTCAGATGTCTAGATGTCAAAACATTCATCCTAATGCATAATCATTTGGCTATCTGATGTCTGTCCTCTGTACAGATGTGCAGATGTCAGGTATCCACTTTGGCTGCTTACAGGTAATCTATGCTTGACTGACACTGACATGTCTGCCCAGCTGTGTTATGAATGCCACAGATAGGAATCCCCACCCTGTATGCACAACATGCCATGGATACCTCAACTACACTACCACAGTCAACAGAACACAGACACTGGACAGACACTGACCATGTTATGCAACACATGTTGCATAAACGTCAGCTGGAGCACCAACCTGGTCCTCTGCAAGAGGCAATCAGATGATTGGATGTTGCATTTAACTCTCACCCTGAGGATCACTCAAGTAGTATCAGTTGATAGATGGCCTGCTGAAAATGCAGGTGGCATGATACCACTGTACCCCCATCCCTACTCTTCTCATCTCTCCATGGACAATATCCTGGTACACACCTAGGAACACCTGCACCTATGGACCCCATTTCTGACAAATGTGTAGTGTGCATTACTGAGAATAACAGTGTTTGTGTTTGTAAACCTGTAGTTGATAATACCCTGAGGGCCTTCACACCCCTACACCCCCCTTGCCATAGTTAGATATGGCTGCTGCTGTAATGGACATTACATGTACCCTTTTTACACTTTTCACCCCATGGGCTAACTGGAGCTTGCAGTACCAGCACAACACTGTTGTACAAATGAGTAGATAGGCATGGGTTACCCTCTGATTCCTGGCAAGTGTGTGTATGTGTGCAAGTGTGTATTTTTGTAGGATACAGCAGTCTGAGGCCACATTATCCTAATACATTACACCTTGCCATACAGTATAAGGGATAGTGATGTTGCTGTAGGAGAGCCATGACAAATCCCCTTTCCCTGTGGCATGTGCAATAGATGCATATCCCTGTAGTAGCACTCTTGAGATAGACAAGGGGTTGTATTGCAGCCCCAATGTGTGATGTGGGTATGTCAGAGTATTATCATGGGTTTCAGTGAGTACAATATCCAATGTGGGTGTGGTGCTGGGTATACTGTCTTTACACCATGGTACCCCAGTACATGCCCAAGGTCCACTGTATGGGGACCACTGTCACCATCAACCATACAGGTAACTGATTACACTACCCAAACCCATGATGCATGTGCTGTTGCAACTTATCTGTAACAGAATGGACACTGACAAGGTAGTTAGCACTGATAAACCCAGGTCTCTTAAATGTGTATATGACTGTTATGTGTTTGTCAGTGTGTATATGACAGTATGTAAAACCATGTATTGTTCATAAACAACCAGTACATCCCCATTACCGTACTGTACAAGGACTGGTGATGCTGTTCACTTAACAAGAAACCTGGGACACACCTCAGTCTAAAAGCTGTGTGATGTGTGCAATTAAGGCCACACACATTAGTAGCAATAAGTCCCTTGGTAGGGTTCTACCCCAGTGTTGCCAAGTAAGAGTGTGTATGTAAAGGGGATCTACTTCATTTTGCAGAAAATACATATCCCAGGAGGTCATCTGTCTGGCTGACTGGCAAATGCTAACATTTCATTGGTATCATCTTGTGGAAATTCATTCCATCAAAACTAGTAGTAGATATGTAAATGCCCCCTTCCCCACTGTATAGCTGTACAGCGCTACTGGGGGTGGTATATATATATATATAATTTTGGTGTGGATCTTGTGGACACAGCCACCATCATTGCAGTTATTGTGTGTTATCCCCACTTAGTCAGGTGTAATACTGTACAGTTTATGTTAACAGGTTAAGTAGTTGTCAATCACACTATCTGTGGTTCTACACCACCCCCCACCCCAAAGGGTAGGGTGTTCCACCCACACCAGCACACCTATGTTTACCAAGTTGAGGATTGCACTACATTGGGGAAGGGCATATACCTGCCAGTACCATTGTCAATGACATTAAACTAGCAGACTGATTATTTCCCAAGTGATGTTGGCCTATTTCTCTTGGTGGAATTACATAGGTTTAAAAAGGGTTCCTTTCAAAAGTACATACATATGTGTACAGTATTCTCTGTGTATTGCATCAACACCAAAGCCTGTGTGGGGTGTGTGTGTGTGTGTGTGTGTGTGTGTGTGTGTTACAAAACATGTGGTGTGTACCACCCAGTACACCCATTGTCCATTTTAGAAGGGCTGCTGACATCAGCCACCATGCACTCACCTGTATACCCTCAGACCTATCAGGGTGGTACATGCAACTGTTATACAGACCTTTACTTGTGTTCACTGTACCCAGGATATGGACAGTCAAGTGTCACCCCAGTGCCATACCCTTGAGGAAAACAGCAGACCAACATCCTGCTGACACATAGACACTACAACACAAAGGGTACATTATGGAGACCACAATCACCCAGTGTTAACAGCTATAATGCATCATGGCTGGACAGCTACACATCCTGACATGTAAGCATTAAATTTAGTGCTAAAAACATGTTACACAGCATTTACACTTACAGTCACCCTGCATCAGAACCATTAGCCTGTCCCTGCATCGATGTTATGGATGACAGGGATGTAAATATCATATGCACAGGTGTGTTGTGGGTTTGCCAGAGACCTACTGAGCCATTTGT
>NW_025058704.1:0-6373 GCF_019279795.1 Protopterus annectens | reverse complement strand
GGAATTTTCCTTTGGGAAACCTTACATGCCATGAGAGAACAATTCCAATGGCAGGGACAAGATTTCTCAGATTCAAGAAAAGGCTTAGGACCTTTCTGCACTTACACAACATAGGCCCTTAGCTATACCTCCAGTTCTGCCTGTTGTGGATGATGCATTTAATGATGTTTGCACTGCTCCTGATACTTTACCTCCAGCCCTGCCAAACCAGATAGATTTTACAGGGTGCCAAACACTCATCACCACCTATACAAGGCCCACTTGCAGATCCTGAGACTATATCCCAGGGGCCTAAGGCAGTAACGACCTCAGCAAAACCCTCTCCTTCTGAAAGGGAATCCAGGTCCTTAGAGATGGGGAAAAAGTTTACACCTCTGCTACTCTCTCAGCTAGAGCTTTAAACTGTCAGTTTCACATGATCCAATACCAAGAGTTTATGCTTGATCAGTTAACTAAGAAGCTGTCCTCTGATGACTCTTAGATAAGAAATATGTTTTAGAAATGGTGAATAACATTCAGCAGGTTAGTAACCATTCTTTAAAATGTGGCTATGATGCACTGGAGGCTTCATTTAGATCATCCATGACTGGCACAGTGATAAGAAGGCATGCATGGTTGAAGGAACAGGTTTTGCGGATCATGTTAAAGCAAAGCTGTTAGATGCTCCTATGGACAAGGCCAGTCTATTTGGTACACCTGCTCAGCAAGTAATGAAGAAAATGGAAGAGAAGGCAAAAGCTGTACAAACAGTTAAGATTTCTTACAGGTTCAGCCCCAAGGTTTAGCAGGAACTGGCCTGCCAAAATTGGTCCTTTCCAGACTCCTCAAAATCTCAGAGGCAGGAATAGGCGCTCTAGAGGCAGAAATCAATCCAGAGGAGGTGCCTAAGAGGGCGCCAGTGGCAAGGCAATAACCAGAGAGGCACAGACACAACCACTACCACTGCAACAGGACAATCACAGTGACTTGGCTCTGACACGCCTACCAGGGAGCAAATAGCAGCACCTTTAGGCGGAAAGTTAGCCTTATTTTCAAAAATTGGCACTATATCACAAAAGACAAGTGGATTTTGCAAACCATAGACCAAGGCTACAGGTTCCACTTCCACCTTACCAGTAAAAGAGGAATGCCAAACCTACCTCCAAATCAAAAACAGAAGCTCTAAAGCAGATAGCTCAATTAACAAAGATGAGAGCTTTGGAAAGAGTACCAATAACACAACAGGGCAAAGGATTCTACTCAGACTCTTCCTAGTACCAAGAAAAGAAAAGTTGGAGACCTATTCTCGACCTGTCCGCTTAAACACATACATCATTGTCCAAAATTCAAAATGCTGACCCTACAGCAACTTCTTCCCATGCTGGGCAAGGAGTGTTGGCTGGTAACTCTAGATCTCAAGGAGGCATACCTGCACGTCCCCATACGACCAAATTGCAGAAGATACCTCAGATTTCTTGCAGGATCAGAGCATTATCAATTCTCAGCATTGCCCTTTGGCTTATCTACTTCGCCCAGAGTATTCACAAAATGCCTGGCAACAGTAATCGCCCATTGCAGGCTACAGGGAATCCAAATTTATCCATACCTGGACGACTGCCTGTTACAAGCGGACAACAAAAGCAAGCTGACAACAGATTTACAAAGAGTCATTTGCTTACTACAAGCCCTGGGATACACAGTCAATTTAAAAAAGTCAAGACTGATACCATCCCAGACAAGAACATTCTTGGGTGCGGAATTGGACACAGTAAAACAAATGGCATTCCTAACTGCAGAAAAAAGCACAACTCCTCTTTACTTCTTGGCATTAACAAAGCAGCACAAACTAACAGCAAGAAAAGTACTGCAGGCCTTGGGCTTCATGGCATCATGCATAATCCTGGTCCCCCATGCCAGACTGCATATGAGAAAACTACAGTGGTACCTAAAGAATTTATGGTCTCAACACAGGCACAGCTTAGAAACCGAAATCCCACTAATCCCATGCCTGAAACAAGAGTTCCTATGGTGGGCTCAGATGCCAGTCAAACCCAGGCTTGCCCTTCCACAACTTTCAAGCAAACCAAACCATCACAACGGACCTCAGACCTAGGCTGGGGCACATGTTGGACAAGTGCATACAAGGATTGTGGACTCAGACCAGCTGCACCTGCACATAAACCAAAAAAAAATGCTGGCAGTAAAACTAGCAATCCAGAAATTCAAACCATTCTCAAAGAAGGCCATTTAATGATAAGGACAGACAACACCACAGTCATGTGGTACATCAACAAACGGAGGCACTCATTCATACCCCCTATGCAGAATGACTCTGGACCTTGGAATATGGCTCTGAGCTACAACATCCAGTTACAGGCAATATTTGTGCCGGAAAAAAAACACCTAGCAGACATGTTAAGCAGAACCACCTCGGATGCTCACGAATGGATGCTACACGCGGACATCTTCAAGGCCATCTCAAAGAAATGGGGAATGCCACAAATAGACCTATTCATCCCCACTCAATCACCAGCTCAAAATTCTGCACAAGGACATGCCACCCACTAGCATGGAAGGTGGACTCTCTATCCTTCAGTTGGAAAGGCCTGACAGCATATGCATTTCCACCTCTTCCTTTGATGCACAAGGTACTACTGAAAATAAAAGAGGAACGTCCAAGGATAATTCTGATAGCTCAATTGGCCAAGACAACACTGGTATCCTTTGCTGAGGAGCATGTCTCAGGGAGAATTTGGCCAATACCCCTGATGCCTTTGATGTTAACTCAGAACAACTACAACATCATGCCCCAAACCTAAAACCTTGCAACTGACTGCCTGGAACATCACAGAACAGCAAGTAACCCAGACTTATCCCAAAGGGTTAAAGACATTATCCTTGAAGCCCGCAGACCTTCAACAAGAAGGAACTATGCAGGAAAATGGAAAAGGTTTGTCATTTGGAGTACTGAAAGAGGAAAAGATGTCTAACATAGATATTGCTAACATCCTGGAGTACTTGGCAGAGCTTCTACATATGGGCCTGTCCTATTCTCCATTAAGATACATGCATCAGCTATTTCCAGAATACAGCTTGATCCACCTGTCTTTTCATCCTCTACTCAGGCAGTTCCTCAGGGGGATCAAGAATGTAAAACCTCCTAGGAAACCACCATTACCAGCATGGGACTTGAACTTTGTGCTAGAAAAAATTGACACTCCCTCCATTTGAACCAGCAGCAACAGCAGATCTTCAACACCTATCATGGAAAACTGCTTTCCTACTGGCAATTACTTCAGCAAGGAGGGTTTCGGAACTACAGGCCTTAATGGCAGTACAACCCTTCCTAATCTTCCATCAAGATAGTGTCCATGAGAACTAATCTACATTTATGCCTAAGGTGGTATCCAGAGTGTCTTTAAACCAGGCAATCCACCTACCTACCTTCTTTCCCAATCCACAGAACAGGGGGGAAAGGCTGCTGTATACCTTGGATGTACATAGACAGTTACGCTACTACCTGGACAGAACCAGAAGTAACAGAAAAACTGACCAGCTTTTAGTAGCCTATGCAACAGGAAGGGAAGGAAAAGCAATTTCCAAACAGACAATCTCCAAATGGATAGGAAATTGCATAAGATTCTTTTACTCCTACCATGGAAAACCAGTTCCACAGAACATAAGACCTCATTCTACAAGGGCTACAGCCACTACCACAGCTTTCTTACGAGGAGTGGCAACCAAGGACATTATTGAGGCTACTTGGACCTCCGTGCATACATTTGCCAAGCATTATAATTTACCTCTATACTCTAGATCCCGAGCAGGGTTTGCCACTGCTGTATTGCAAGGGATCCTAACTACACCATAATTCTTCTTCCTCCTCCCTAGTTTGGCTATGGTATTCTACCCATTTGTTATGACTGCAGATGCATCCTTGAAGGACATAGTACAGTTTTGTACCTACCATAAATGTAGATGTCCGAACAGGATAGCATCTGCAGTCAGATTACCCTCCTTCCCTCTGTGGTACTCCTAGGTATTTACCCTCCTAATAGCTAGCTGGGGAGTCTCTTATGGTGTATTTGTTTGTATATATGTACATATATGCTTATTTTTGTGTTTGCCTTCTACTATTTTGGAAACATTGGCATTTATCCAAAATTTAGCTTTCCTAGAGGGCAACTGGCATCTGGGGCAAGAAACACTGAGGAAAATGGCGTCTGCTGGTGCCTTTATACCCCAAGACCAGCAGAGATGACGTCGGGTGAAGTGCACATCAGCGAGCCGACCCAGACTTTGGAATCCGCTGACCGAAGGGCTGCCTGACGACAGGACAACCCATTTGTTATGACTGCAGATGCTATCCTGTTCGGACATCTACATTTATGGTAGGTACAAAACTGTACTTTTTGTACCTACCATAAATGTAGATGTTCGAGTCTTCATACAGCTGCAGTCCAGGTTTCCTCCTCCTTCCCCTCTTGGGACAGGCCTACTGGGTGACACCTCATGCAACCTGACTGGGGTTTTCATTCTTGCTGTATTTGCTTGCACTACTGTATTTTGATTTTATGGCATTGCTTTCTTACACAAATTTATGTATTGCCTTCCTTCTGGGGGCACCTGACATCTGGGGCAAGAAAAACTGAAGAAAATGGCGTTGGCTGGTTCTTTTATACCCCTGTCGCACTGACGTCGGGAAGAAGCGACACAACCGCCGGACCTAGTCGTTGGAATTCGTCCGACTGAGGACCCGCTTGACGGCAGGAGAACCCATCTGTTATGACTGCAGCTGTATTAGCACTCGAACATCTACATTTATGGTAGGTACAAAACTGTACTTTCTCTGTATTCCGAAATGGTTTTGGTAAGCCATCTAACTACCTATTTTCCGAAAAAACGTAAGGATAAAGACAGACAGACCGCACAGGTTCAAAGTTGCCGAGCATGCCTCCATTAAGCTAGTCGCCAGTTTGCCGGTACTCAGTGAGGTGCTTTCGCAACCCCTGATGCCCGCTTCAGTGGATTCGCAGGCCTCTACTGAGACCCGTTTGGAATCTGGTGTGCCGCAGGACTCTTCTTCGACTATGGAACCGGCAGATAATTTCGACTGTGGAACCGGCAGATGTCTCTACCTTAGATGGGTCTGGAGCCCCCTGAGTAGGCACCGGCTTCTGAGGAAGTTCTTAGTACTACTGATGTTCAACACAAACCGACTACTTCAGTTCTGTCTAAAACTACAGAATTTGTAAGGCCAAGAGTACGCGCTACGCCTAGAAAACAGACTACCAAAGCACATGCATCTCCTCCCTTGCCACAAAATAAAATGCTTAGAGTGGCAGAAGACCTTATGCTGATTAGGGGAAGTCAACCTTCCCGTGCTAAGAGAAAAAGGGACCAGTCCCCAGCAGCGTAAACAGACCAAGAGTCTGATGACTCTAAGGTTTCTGATTATGAAGACATGCCCTTATCTGCTTATGAGGATTCTGATGCAGAGGAATCCATTCCCTCTGCCTCTCCTTCAGAGAATTTCTCTTTTGGTGAAACCTTACATACTTTGAGAGCATTTCCACTGGGAATGCCAAGACTATCCTCAGTCCAATAAGAGACTCCGAGAATTTCTAGACTTGCCAAAACACAGGCCTTTAGCAATACCAGCAGTCCTGGAAGTTGTTTATGATGGCTTTATGGAATCCAGTCTTACTCCCGATACTTTACCCCCTGCTCCTAGAAAACCAGACAGATACTACAGAGTACCTGACTCTCTCAAATATATTTTCAAAAATCCTACTGCTGCCCCAGAGAGAATTTCCCAGGGGCCTAAAGGTATCAAGTCAACTACAGCTAAAAATCCTACTCCTTCGGACAGGGATTCTAGAGCTTTGGACCGATGGGGTAAGAAAGTATTTACCTCTGCAATTCTTGCCATTAGGGCTTTGAATTGTCAGTTTCACATGCTGAAGTACCAGCAACATATTCTGGAACTTGTTGAGCAAAAAGTAGCTACCGTTACAGACTGTGCAGAAAATAAAGAATTGCAAGAGCTTATGCATTCTGCAAGCCAAGTCAGCAAGCATATATTGCAGTGTGGCTTTGACGCCCTAGAAGCATCTTGCAGGGCAGCAGTCACTGGTTCTGTACTGAGAAGGCATGCTTGGCTTAAGGAGCAAACCTTGCCAGATCATGTCAAATCCAAGTTACTAGGCTCCTTTGAACAAGGACAATCTGTTTGGCACCAAAGCAGAAGAGGTTCTTAAAAAGATGGAAGAAAAGCTAAATCTTGCAGACAGTCAAATAATCTTAAGTACAGCCTCCTAGATTCAGTAGGCATTGCCCTCAAAACATTGGTACTTTCCAGCCCCTCAGGCCTTCTCAAACTAGACCCAGGAAC
>NW_025058703.1:0-5532 GCF_019279795.1 Protopterus annectens | reverse complement strand
AGTGCCCACAAACACCTTTTAAAAACCAAAAAAATTTGTCCAGTCTGATGATTTTAATCCTACAAATATGGGGAGAATAAAAACCCCCACAGTAAAGCTTTTGCATTGTGTTAATTATCTCTTATTTTAGGTAGGTAGGGGTTTGAATCCTGCAATTGCTGTGTGTGTGTGTGTGTGTATGTGTGTGTGTATGTGTGTGTGTGTGTGATTCCCTTTGGGAGGAATGTCCTTTTTGGAGACTTTCACAACACATTAAAAGAGGTGAACACCTCTTTGCCAAGTGTGATGATGTGAGTATCCCACAAATACAGCTTTGGAAAAGAATACACCCAGTAAAACACATAGCATGTCATGTTAATGCGTATCTCACGAGTGTCATAACATAGTTAGGTAGGGGTTTGAATCCTGCACTTGCTGAGTGCATGTGTCTGTCTGTGAGTGTGTGATTCCCTTTGAGAAGAGTGGCCTTTTTGGAGACTGTGAAAACACATTGGAAGAGGTGAATTCCCCTTTGCCAAGTGTGATGATGTCAGTATCCCACAAATACAGCTTTGGAAATCAATACTCCCAGTAAGGCATATACCACGTCGTGCTAATGCATATCTCATGAGTCTCATAACATAGTTAGGGAGGGGTTTGAATCCTGCAATCGCTGAGTGTGTATGTGTGTGATTCCCTTTGAGAGGAGCGGCATTTTGGTATTCAGGAAAACACACAGAGGACCTTTCTGCCAAGTGTGATGATGTCAGTATCCCACAAATACAGCTTTTAAATAACTGCTCCCACTTATCGCACTTTCAAACAGTCACTAAGGCTATTGATGAGGAGGGAAAGGCAGCCATACAGCCTACCTTTGACCTTGCAAAGTTTTTCGGTCAACACCTTTACCTCGGTATTGTAAAAAACTTTACCGTAAACCCATATGTCCCAAGATGGGTTGCAAACTGGCTTAAGGACAGAAACCACAGGGTTAGAGTTGCTGGCTTATGTCAGACTCCAAGCCGGGTCACAAGTGGTGTCCCACAGGGTTCGGCCATTCCTGCCTCTGCCACCGCATCTACTTCTTGTGAAGTACAGGTAAATATGGTCTTGTTGACAAAGCTTGCAAGACGATCGCAAACTGGGCTTCATAGTGGAAAGTGCATCGATCACGATATCCCTTAGCGACTCCACGGAAACAGATAGCTGCTTGCTCATGGCCTGAAGTTAAACGCCAAAAAATGTATATCATACCCTTCGGGAAAACAACAAGGTAACCCTGCTACCATATAGGCAATCCACTAAGCACAGAAGAGGTTATCAACTGGGGACCCAGGCTGACAGTGGCCTTCTTTGACACTCACGTTAAAGTGGTTAGAAAGACCTTCTACATTGCCCACCTGATCATGAAGGGATTCACATCCAAATCTAGTATACCGTTCTGTACTCTTCACTTATCAGACCAATGATCGAGAATGCCCGATTCGATTATCTCGCCCGACATCGCGTTAAATTGAGACCCCAAAAGTTTCTCACCTCAAAAGCGATAAGCAGACTCCAAAAATCTGTCATATGCCGCCAGATTGAAGCAAACCCAGCTCTATTCAGTCGCGATACCACCTGCTCAGAGGTGACATAAAAGGACATACAAGGCCATGTCCAACCCGGATTAATGGACATGCTCCACCTCAAAAATCCAAATCCACCAAAACCACTACAGAGTAAGCTTAATTTAAACCTTAGCACGGATATAAATAGGGTTACGCTGGAGGATAGATTTATCACCAGAGACTCCCTATGCTGTGGAATAGAGTCCCGGTCCATGTGAGGCAGAGCACTACACTGGCCTCGCCCGCAGAAATCTTAACTGCATGGGAGATCATAGGTTTACCCCGGAATCATCTCTGTAAGCCACCGCTGGACAGAGGCACAACAAACTATCGGGTATGGCAGTAGCACTCACTGCCCTGTTCAAGAGAAATTCGACCTGTGGATGGGAGATCAGAGGGTTTACCCGAATCATCTCTGTGTCACTGCTGGACAGAGGCACAACAAACAATGGGTACAGCATTTTTCATATGGCGTCACAAAATTCAGGCTAGGCTTATAAATGCCTTGGGGCAGATAGCCTAGTATAAACCTATGAACCTATGAACCTATGAACTAAAGCATATAGTGTGTCATGTTAATGCATGTCTCGTGATTCTCATAACATAGTTAGGTAGGGGTTGAACCGAGTGTGTGTGTGTGTGTGTGTGTGTGTGTGTGTGATTCCCTTTGCGAGGAGTGGCTGTTTTGGAGACTGTGAAAACACATTGGAAGAGGTGAATTCCTCTTTGCCAAGTGTGATGATGTCAGTATCCCACAAATAAAGCTTTGGAAAGTAATACTCCCAGTAAAGCGCATAGCATGTCATATCAATGCGTATCTCATGAATGTCATGACATAGTTAAGTAGGGGTTTGAATCCTGCAATAGCTGAGTGCATGTGTCTTTATGTGTGTGTGTGATTCTCATTGAGAAGGAGTGGCCTTTTTGGAGACTGTGAAAACACATTAAAAGAGGTGAAATCCTCTTTGCCAAGTGTGATGATGTCAGTATCCCACAAATACAGCTTTGGAAATGAATGCTCCCAGTAAAGCATGTAGCACATCATGTTAATGCATATCTCATGAGTGTCTTAAAATAGTTAGGCAGGGTTTTGAATCCTGCAATCACTGAGTGCATGTGTATGTGTGTGTGTGATTCCCTTTGAGAAAAGTGGCTTTTTGGAGACTGTGAAAACACATTGGAAGAGGTGAATTCCTCTTTGCCAATTGTGATGATGTCAGTATCCCACAAATACAGCTTTGGAAATGAATACTCCCAGTAAAGCATATGCTGGCTGCCACGTACCGCCAGCATTAAGGTAACATAGGCAGGGGTTTGAATCCTGGAATCGTTGAATGCATGCGTCTGCCTGTGAGTGTGTGATTCCTTTTGAAAAGAGTGGCCTTTTTGGGGACTGTGAAAACACATTGGAAGAGGTGAATTCCCCTTTGTCAAGTGTGATGTCAGTATCCCACAAATACAGCTTTGGAAAAGGACGCACCCAGTAAAACACCTAGCACGTCATGTTAATGCGTATCTCACAAATGTCATAACAAAGATAGGTAGGGGTTTGAATCCTGCACTTGCTAAGTGCATCTGTCGTCTTTGTGTGTGATTCCCTTTGAGAGGAGTGGCCTTTTTGGAGACTGAGAAAACACATGGGAAGAGGTGAATTCCTCTTTGCCAAGTGTGATGATGTCAGTATCCCACAAATACAGCTTTGGAAAGGAATACTCCCAGTAAAGCATATAGCGCATCGTGCGTATCTCAAGAATGTCATAACATAGTTAGGTAGGGGTTTGAATCCTGCAATCGCTGAGTGTATGAGTCTGTCTATGAGTGTGTGATTCCCTTTGAGAAGAGTGGCCTTTTTGGAGACTGTGAAAACACATTGGAAGAGGTAAATTCCCCTTTGCCAAGTGTGATGATGTCAGTATCCCACAAATACAGCTTTGGAAATAAATACTCCCAGTAAAGCATATAGCACATCGTGTTAATGCATATCTCATGAGTCTCATAACATGAATGTCATGACATAGTTAATTAGGGGTTTGAATCCTGCAATCGCTGAGTGCATGTGTCTTTATGTGTGTGTGTGATTCTCATTGAGAAGGAGTGGCCTTTTTGGAGACTGTGAAAACACATTGGAAGAGGTGAATTCCTCTTTGCCAAGTGTGATGATGTCAGTATCCCACAAATACAGCTTTGGAAAAGAATGCTCCCAGTAAAGCATGTAGCACATTGTGTTAATGCGTCTCTCACGAGTGTCTTAACATAGTTAGGTAGGGTTTTGAATCCTGCAATCACTGAGTGCATGTGTATGTATGTGCGTGTGTGATTCCCTTTGAGAAGAGTGGCCTTTTTGGAGACTGTGAAAACACATTGGAAGAGGTGAATTCCTCTTTGCCAAGTGTGATGATGTCAGTATCCCACAAATACAGCTTTGGAAATAGATACTCCGAATAAAGCAAATAGCGTGTTGTGTTAATGCATATCTTTCATGTGCCTTAACATAGTTAGGTAGGGGTTTGAAGCCTGCAATTGCTGTGTGTGTGTGTGT
Organism: Protopterus annectens; assembly: GCF_019279795.1. Classification (NCBI taxonomy): domain Eukaryota; kingdom Metazoa; phylum Chordata; order Ceratodontiformes; family Protopteridae; genus Protopterus; species Protopterus annectens. The sequence continues at coordinate 1,404 of NW_025058703.1, read as the reverse complement.
GTGTGTGTGTGTGTGTGTGTGTGTGTGTGTGTGTGTGTGTGTGTGTGTGTGTGTGTGATTCCTTTTGAGAGGAGTGGCCTTTTTGGAGACTGTGAAAACACATTTAAAGGTGTGAATTCCCCTTTTGCCAGTTTGATGATGTCAGTATCCCACAAATAGAGCAGTGGAAATGAAAACTCCCAGTATTAAAGCATAGGGCTACCGTGGCCAATGCATATCTGTCTAGTATCATGACATAGGTAGTTAGGTTAGGGATCAGAATCCTACCAATTGCTGGAGTGTGTGCAGTGTGACACTGCTGAGCAATGTAAAAGTTGTGGGTTTTGCTTTTACTACCGTAACATATCAGTAAAACAACAGTATGTGTTATTGCACACTGCAGGTATCTGTGTGCCAAAATACACACATATCATACATGTGACCTACATGCAGTACTGTGTCCAAGACATATATGTAAATGTGACCTCATTCACTTCATAGGTGTGAAGCCTGCTGTCAACACGACTACATCTGTTACCATCAATAGTTGTTGCTGCTACTTCTTAGACCATAGCTCACATAAGTATGTATGTGACAAGTCCAGCCACTGTAGTAAACTGTGCCCTAGGTCATCTGTGTCACACACACACATGGCAGTTGTTATAGAGTAGTGTGAGTGTGGGTTTATGCCTGTGGCATATGATACATATGTTCGAACACAACACAGTCTGTCAATAATGGCCAATCATTGTAGGTATAAAACAACTCTGTGGATATGCGCCACAGATCACCTTTATTGGGTTTACACCCAATACACTGAGGGACATCAGCATAGCTTTGGGAATGTGTGTATTAATGGCCAGATGAAATCACATGTGTCTGTTTGTACACATCAGTACCCCTGCTACATGTTGTGTGCTACGACCAATGTGTTACTATCAGGAAACTATGTGTAGTAAAGCGACATCATGTTAAGTTATTCATAGCTGCACAACATGGGTTTGGTCAACAGCTATCTGTCTGGCATGATGCCCCGTGGAGGATAAGTGTCTAACCGTGGAATGCTTTGTAGGCCACTGCATGCATCACCAGATGTGACGACATATCCCTATGTGCTTGCTCGCGACTTGTGGATGGACACATGCCAAACAGGTGTGGTCACGGAATGGTGTCACAATTACTCGCAACTGGCATAGTACAATACCGAAAGATCTGATGCTACTCGTGTATGCCACAGCTGTGTGTCAGTTGTCAAGACTCCCATGTATCGATTGGTTAAACTCAGTCTGCTTTGAGGTTATGTACACTACCAGAATGCTAAATCCAATGACCGAGCATCAACAGTATCACCTACCATATGTCATACCAAGTCATAAAACATGTGTACCCGTTGTGACATACGAGACATGCATATTGGACACCAAT
>NW_025058702.1:0-5963 GCF_019279795.1 Protopterus annectens | reverse complement strand
CTGGACCCGAGGAGGAGGGGGCTACAGGAGGTCTCGAGGCGGCTCTCTAGGTCCGTTTGGTGGCCTCCACCAGTCAACTTTTCCATGAGTAAACTGATATGGCCCGGATGATGAAAATTCATCCAGGCCCAAATGCAAATGGGAGTGCTCCTACCCCCCATCCGGGAGGGGCCCGGCTCCTTCTCCCCCCAACCAGGGGTTTGGGGTGGGCCCCCGGAGTTGGATGGGGGTGGGTCGGATCCGAGGGGTCGGCGCCCCCGGATCCCCCCATCCCGAGTGCTTGGTCCGGGACCCTGGACCCGACACCTCGGACCCGGGGGAGCTGGTTTTTTGGTCCGCCCAGGTCGGGCACGGCCCTGGGATCCGGGGGTTTTAAACTGACTCGATCCGGGGGATCCAGTGGGGTCTCGGGTTTAGAAGCTGGCTCCCTCGGGTAGTGGAAAGGGCACTGTTGGGACATCCGGACCCCGGCCCCTCCCCTCCATCCGCACTCCCTTGCAGTTGGGCCAGGCCCCCACCAGCCGGTCCCAGGGACAGCCCGCCTCGATGTCCCAAGTGGTTCCTTGGAACATCCAACTGCTGAAGAGTACTCCTCGGACAGCCCCCGATGAAGTACCTCGGGCGAAGTGAAAAAGGAGGCACATGGACTGAGCCCACTGAAGACACAGACTTGGATGAAGGGAAGGCTCCCCTAGGTCCCCCCTGGGGCGCCCATTTGGAGACATTATGGAGATGTTAAGGATCAGGGGTGGTCTCCCCCCAAGGCTTCCTCGGAGTCTGTGTTCTTGGAGGCAGGGGGCCCTTCTACCTCTTGGGTGTCCCCTCCTGCTGACCCTGGTGGATCTTATTTCCATCAGGCGTGGAAGGATCCGGACACCGTTGAGCCTGTCCGCCGGCCCGCATCCTTTTGGGGACCGCACTCACTGGAGCAAGGGCCCCAGTAGATGCCAAAGATGGCTGCAGCCAAAAGGGGGAATTTGGGCCCCGGAGGTCCTCCCATCCCCGGGGAAGGAGTCCCCGATGGATCGCATTGGGAAGCGAGTTTTCAGTTCAGCAACCTTCTCCTTGAGAGGGTAAACTGGCCTGTCATTAGGATGCAGCGGGATCTGATTAAAGAATGCTGCATTTTCCCCCATGTCGGTGAGGATAAACAGGTATACTCCACCAATGGCACTCTCAGATCATTTTCCCAATACATGCGGCTGCTTTCTCCTACTGGGGGAGCCGCGACCCAGCGGGCAGGCCTAGTCATGAGGCGGGCCTCCCCCCATTGTGATTTTAGGCCCTTAAAGGGGATTTCGATGGTTCTGCCTTGTTTGGCAAGACTGTTAAAACATTAGTCCAGAGCGAAAGGGCCGCTGTCTGCCGTCAGTCCCTCAGCTCCCCAGAGGTCCTTCTCTAAAAACCCAAAAAGGGACAGAAGAAGATGTGGTTCCGAAGTAGCAGTCCCAACCTGCTCGGATAACCAGTCCTTCCGTGGCAGAGGAGGCGGGAGGTGGGTCTAGAGGCGGGGGGCCCCGGCAATTTTGGGTCCAGAGAACCTTTCTCTGATAGCCCCCGCAGCAGCCCTGAAGGGTTGCCCGGCTGTCCGCTCTGGAGGCAGTCGGGGCTTTCGAGGCACCTGACTTCTTGGGAGTCCATAACAACAGACATTTGGGGTTTCCTGTCATATCCAGAGGATATTCAATTCTATTCAAGGTTCCCTCTGCAGCCTCCCAGATGTTCCCCCCAAAAGGGAGGTGGCAGCTTAACAGCTGCTAAAAAAAGAGCTATCCAGCGGCCCCCCCAGATAAAACCCGGATTAGGGTTTTACTCCAGGTTCTTTTTCCCAAAAAAAGGGGGATTTAAGACCAATCTTAGACCTTTAGCTGAACCTGTCAGTAACCAAGCAAAGTTCGGATGGTCACCCTGCAATCTATACTTCCCCCCTTGAGGGGGAAAGACTGGATTTTCCGACCTCAAGGACCGTACTACCACATTGGATGGACAGGCATCCAGGAGGTTTCTTCCTTTGGGTGGGAGCCAGTCATTATCAGTTCAGGGTCCTCCCTTTGGTCTCACCTCAGCCCCCAGGGTGTTCACCAAGGTGTTAGCGGTGGTAGGGGCCCACCTGAGGCTCCAGGGATTACAGGTCTTTCCGACCTGGACGACTGGCTCCTGAGGGCATCACCAAGGCAGCTTCTGTGCTCAGGCAGGATTTTTTCTTCAACTAGCCCCAAGGTGGGCATCACGATCAACTGGGAGAAATCTTTACTGCCCCCCACAAAGTTATAGATTTCATAGGAGGAAGACTAAACACCAGATCAATGCGAGCCTTCCTCACCCCAGACAGAATTGCCAACCTGAAGTGTCTTGTGACAGCGGTCCTGCATCCTTCTCCAACTGCAGCTCGGTCCTGAGGGCCCTAGGTTCTGGCAGCTATTCCGCTTCTCATTCATGCTCGACGCATCGGTTCTTCAATGGACCCTTCAGGTTCAGTGGTCCCCTCTTGTTCCTCTCTCAACGCTCCGGTCAGCAAGGCTGCAGGGACTCCTTCTTTGGTGGCTTCTTTCTCCGGAGCCCTGGCAGGAGACCTTTTGTGCTGCTTTTCCCGAGCCACAGTGACCAGGGGCGCTTCTTGCCTCGGGTGGGGGCATTCTGGGGGAAAGATTGTCCAAGGCACGTGGAATCCCACAGAGACGCTTTGCATATAAATGTCCTGGAAATGAGGCGGTGCTCCTAGCGTTGCAAGCACTTCACCACGTTCTTCCTTCAGGGACTTTTGGGATTCAGACAGACAACATGTCGGTAGTCTGGTATATCAACAAACAGGGAGGAACCAGGTCTTACCCCTTTGTCGAGAGGCCATGAGAGTCTGGGAATGGGCAATTTCCACCAAACGCTTTTTGGGAGCAGCATTCCGAAAGTCCAACATCCTTGGGACAAGCTCAGTCGCACATCCTTTCTCCTCACGGGGGTCTCTCAATCCTCAGTAGCAAGAAGATTTTTGCCGTGGGGCAACCCTGTTGCGATCTTTTGCCTCTCCTCAAACGCCTGCGACAATTTCTTCTCTGCTTCCCCACCAGGGGGTTCGAGATGCTCTGGTGCATGCTTGGCCTCCGGTCTCCTTTATGCCTACCCCCCACTTCCTCTGATGCAGGGCTTCTGCAGAAAGCCAACAGTTTGGGGGGCAGAATGATTCTCATTGCCCGTTCTGGCCTCACAACCTTGGTTCCCCCTTGATGGTCTCACAAAATCAATCCACCCTGGATTCTGGATCCAATTTGGATCTCATCTCCACCCTCTGGGAATGTGGTTCCCAATCTACCCTGAAGTTGACAGCTTGGCTGCTCCAGTTCCATCCTTAATTAGGACTCCCCGGGATCTCATCACCGGTCAAGGCCATTTTAGTGGCAGCTCCTAAACCTTCCACCAGGCAGGTTTATCGGAGTAAATGGAAGAGATTCTCTATTTGTGCGGGACAGAGAACTTTGGATCCTTTTCGGGACCTATGTCAGCGGTGCTGGATTTTCTAACAGACCTCTTTCATCAAGGGGCTAGTTCTTCCACAATTAAGGTACAATTGGCAGCTATCTCACATTATCACATTGGTCATGAACACCCCCTTATAAAAATTATGCAAAACTTTCTAAAAGGGGGTTTTTGTTGAGGCCTCCATCAAGGAGGTTGTCCCACCGGGACTTGTCTTTAGTTCTGCAAGCCCTTACTGCCCCCCCTTGAGCCTGCAGTTTTACAGATTTAAAGTACCTTTCCTGGAAGACTCCCTTCTGGTAGCTATCACTTCAGCCAGAAGAGTGTCTGAGCTTCAGGCTTTTTAAAAACCCCTTTTTCTTTCTTCCTGATAGGGTGTGCCTCAGGACCAATCCATTTTTCCCCAAGGTCTCTTCTGAATCAATATTAACCAGTAAATTTAATTTACCTGTGTTTTTCCCAAGTACTCAAACAAAGGAGAATACAAATTGCATTCCTTGGATGTTCATAGACAATTACTTTTTTAATTCACAGAACAGCTGGTAAAGGAAATCAGATCAGCTGTTGCCCCTTTCTAAATTTGCTCTGGGTAAAGCAGTTTCTAAAGTCACACTATCTAAGTGGATTGCTAATTGTATTCTGCAGGCATATGACACTTCAGGTAGACCTGCTCCTCAGAGGTTACGGCTCATTCTACTAGGGCAGTTTCACGCCAGCCTTTAAGTCCCGTGTATCATTGGATGATATCTGCTGCGCACTTGGGCCTCGCCTCATACTTTTATTTCTCATTATAAGGTGGATGTTGTTTCTAGAGGAAGAGCATCCTTTGGCTCAGCGGTGCTCCGAAACATCCTTCCATGACGCCCAAGATTCAGGTAGCTAGGGACTCTGTCCCACAGGTTGCAGACAATGAAGTCTGCCTACTTCAGATTTAGAAGTTATGTACTCACCATAACGTTCCATCTGAGTAGGTGACTTCATTCGGGTGCAACCATCCCCCCCCCCCTCCCCCCGCCCTTTATAGAGCGAGTATTTATGCTGTTTTAGTGTACTGTTGTCAGTATTTTGAGGCAAACTCAATCTGAGGTCAGTCAGGGCTTGGCAAGGGGTTATGGGTAAGAGGGAGGAGCTAGGAGCTCGGAGCCTAAGCTTTTGAATTGCCGGCTCGGATCCGAGGTCGGATCCGATACCCACAGGTTGCACCCGAATGAAGTCACCTACTCAGATGGAACGTTATGGTGAGTACATAACTTCTAATTCATGAACATGCATCTGGCCAGTGGCAAGGTAAGTTTATCTTTGGCCCATTTCCAAATCATAGGCTCCTTGCACACATTTTTAGAAACATGCAAGAGTTCTTCGATTCACCTTCCTGACTATTATACTACATAATCATTGAATTATATCCCTTGTATAACACAGCACCACTTGTTAGAGTGTGTTTTAAATTTATAGTTCTGAGCATCTTTCCTTTAAGCAATGAAACAAATCATATGAACCAATAATGACAGCCTGCCCAATTCAGAACATTTCAACCATAAAGGAACACTCAAACTTCTGTCATAAAATCCACCAATATCAATCAGTATGCAGAATCTCTGCAGAAGTAAAAGTCATCTGAATAATTCCACATTAAAGAGATCTGAAACCAATGAAGAGGTTGTTACTAGAAAAAACTTTATATTTCGTGTTTCATTTACAAATTCAGTGCCTGTTGCCCTTTAAGAATAAATTGCATTGCTACATTAAAATAAATGGTAAGCTGATATATTGCAATAGGGAATGGGTGGCAGGCTGAAAAGGGTTCATAGTTATTGGGTTTTCATCCAAAGGAGGACATACTAAGAACTGCAGTACCATACCCCCTTAAAATACAAATGTACATGCTGTATGAATAGAACCTACAGCCCTTTGCATCAAGATGCATGTATGCTACCTGCTGTGCTAACACTGCTTTAAAATTCTATACCACAATAATGATACCATTTGCTAAACAAAACAGTTGCACATAAATTCCACCTGTTAGAGCTAACTAGGCATTTCTGTCTGTCACACACACACCTCAACTTTAGTGCAAGAAATACATAAATAGATTGATTTTCAAAATTACAACAACTAAACTCTGTGACCATGGTGTACATTTGTTTTGACAGAAAGGTATAAACTCATGGCTATGTATATAGTTGAATCTCTGTACTGAAGTACTCCCTACCAGTTCTGCTTTAATAGTGTGTTTGCATTCAGAAAGTTACAACTGTAAACTCTGTGTGACCATGGGTGTGTGTGTTTGACAGAAAGGGCTATGTATATAGTTGAATTTTCTGTACTGAAGTACTCCCACCATGATGCTGCTTAACTAGTGTGTTTGCATTCAGAAACTTACAGTTTTATACTGAATTTTTATAGCTACATGAATTAGAAAATAACCAATTTCCTTTTGAGCCTAAGCTAAAAGTTCATTGCACTGCTTCCCCGGGAAAAAATAAAATGAA
>NW_025058701.1:0-6267 GCF_019279795.1 Protopterus annectens | reverse complement strand
TTTTTGTTATACAATGTTACATGTTCAAAAATTAATTAAAAGTAAAAACTAGCCAAAATTAGTAGGTTAGGAAATATTATGCATGGAGAGGGTAATAGTATATTTGAGATTGGAGGTATAATTTTAGTAGATATTAGAGAGAAAATTAGTTTTTTAGTGGGAGGGATTGTTTTGGGTGGGATGAATTTGGAAAAGATAGAGGTAGCAGGATTTGAAAGTTGCATGGTTAAGGTACGTTATTAGCCAGGTGTGTGGGAACATGTGGTATTGTAAGATAGGGGTCATCAACCTTTTTGGTAGTGTTGTGCCAAGTAATGTTTCAAGTCACTCAGCAACCTAAGCCAGGGTTGCTAGAGTTTCAAAGTGACAGGTAGGGACAGCCAGCCAAGTGACCAAAAAGGTCTTTCACCACAGAGTACACTTCTATTAGGGTGCAGTTCAACTGATATAGGAAAAGACAAGACATCTGTCCTAATTTCTTTCAGAAATAAGCTGTTTATTAAATATTGGTATATAGTTCACTGTATGCAACTAGAGGCATGACAGGTATATATTACAAAAATAATACCTGTTAGAGGTCAGAATTGGTATACAATTTACTCAAAAATGGACAGGTTTTATGAAGGTGAAGCTCAGTGAATTAAATCCCTCGGAGCTAGAGGAAGATGAGCATTGCAGGTGTAATTCTGTGTATACAATACATTAAATAACTAGTTACAATCCCTCTCTGAGTCTCCAAACTCTTTCGTACACAGTCACATCTGCTTTCATACATGCATTCACTCACTCTCTCTCTCTCTCTCTCTCTCTCAATCTCTCACGCAGTAGAAAGCTGGCAACAAGTACGTGCAGTCATATAAATTATATATACTATTAATACACTCCAGTTCAATTTTTATGAGATCATACTTACTGTATTTCCTTTACTCAAGAATGCGTGAAATCATTTTAAGTGCCAACTTAGCACACATACTATAGGTTACCCGATGCCTGGTAAAAGGAAAAGTGAAGTAGCAACATATAAACTGAGACAATATTTATAACTTAGATGTACAGGAGATGCATGATAGGGGTAAGTGGTGGATAGAACATTAGAAAAACAAGAAAGAGAAGTGTTGGTAGGAAGTGAAAAAGTGATACATTAATTCAAATGGAGGAGGAAAAATTAATAGGGTTACAAAGATTCAAGTAGACGTGGTTAAAACATTGATAAGCAATAGGAAGTCTGTGCTTTTACTAGAGGTCTCAACTTGGTGGTGCATGAGTATGACCAAGATGGGCTAAAGTATTGTGTGACCAGGATTGGCTAAAGGTATTGTGTGACCAGGATTGGCTAAAGTATTGTGTGACCTGGATTGGCTAAAAGTATTGTATGACCAGGATTGGCTAAAGTATTGTGTGAGCAAGATTTTATAGCTTGGAAGTTTGCGAACAATTTTTATTTCTTTGCGGGGATGGTGTTCCCAGGAAAGCTTGGAGATGTAACATGAGTATATTGGGTTACTTGATGCGTGCTAGCAATGCTTAGTAGAAATTTTCACTAGAATGGGGTCCCCACTTATTGGGTGTATGGGGCAAGAATATATTTTAATGCAGGGCATTGTTCAGAAAAATATATCAGTTTAGATACATAACTAGCTGAGAATATGTTATTTAGTTGATACTTCTTAGCCAGTTTAGTTTCTTTAAAGGTGGTGGGAGCTATAAGAGGTTTGAAACAAATAGGTTCATAGGTTCACTGGGAGTAGGTACTGGAGCTGCTCGGCCCCTAGGGCCATAAACCTAGCCATAAACTTACCCTGTCTTTTGCCTCTTAACAAATTTATTTTCCTGTGCCCTGTCGAGCAGGGCCACAGAAGTGATTCAGAGGGTGAATTTCCCATTTCCCATCCAATCATCAAGATTATTCTTGAAGGTGCTAATGAGGAGGCTCTGTGTGACATAGATAGGTAGTCTGTTCAAGGTAAAGGAAGTCTCTGGGACAGGAATCTATCCTCAGCATGTTCTGTTTATTGTGGTGACAAGGTTTAGGTCCCTAGAGCGTGGCTCGGAGGTTGGGATTTCTTTGAAATTGGGCATGTCCCAGCTTGGCTCTGGGTTTGACCTTAGCTTTTGTATGTTGAGCAGAGATCGCCCCTGAGGTAGATGATATGTGATGGAGTAAAGCTGTAGTTTTTTGAGACGGTCTGCATAGGGCATCTGTTTGGGGGCCAATGTCCCTCTTTGTGAGGTATTTCTGTGGTCTTTCCAGTTGTTGTAGATGTCATGTGAGGTACATACCAAAGGCGTTGTACTCTATAATGGGTCCTAATGAGTGATGAGTAGGGGAACAATGACCTATTTTTTCTGGATGAGAATCCTTTGTGATGAGGATGAGCCACGTAGAAGGATTTCCTGACCACTGTGACAATGTGATTACAGGGAGAGATTACTGTCCTGTGTCCCAAAGGTCTCTTATCACATTTAGAAGCATTAAGTAGACTACCAACTATGTGGTGGTTGCCGGTGGGGTTTTACCAAAGGGGATGACAATACACTTTGGCATTGAGCTTCAGGCCATGGCTTTGACACCAATTATCTGTCTCATTGGGAGCCTTTTGTAGTTTGTCCACATCATTTGGGTTTTGATTATGACTCCTAGTTTGCAGTCATCTGCAAACTTTGTTAATAAAGACCTTCTGTGTTAGCTTCAGAAGTAGATACCAAACGGGAAGGGATTTGGGACTGAACCCTGTATTACTCCACTCGTCACTGGTCTGATGGATTTGGAATCCTACTTTCACAGTGTAGGTTCTGTCCATGAACCATTTGGCAACCATCTTGTGACATAGGGATTTATACCTAGTTTGGTGAGCTTATCTATAATTCCAGGTGGGGGATTGTCAAAGCCTTGGCGAGATCTGAATAAGCTGTGTGAATATTTTACCCTCATCTATGGCTTTGGTGAGCTGCTTCCAAAGTCCAATCAGGTTTAGGAGACATGATCTGCCCCTTTTACAAATCCAAACTGGGTAGGGTCCAGGTTGGAGATTATATGTCTTTGTTTATGAGTTCCATGATGACCCATTCCATGGCCTTGCAGACCAGGCTCGTCAGGCTAATGGGGTGGTAGTTCCGGGGTCCATCATGGCTCCCCTTTGGCAGGTGGGATAACCGTCATTGATTAAGCCATTCAGAGTGGATACAAGTCTGAGGTGAGGCTATGATTGAACATGGTACCCAGGTGGGGTGCCAGTTCATACTGTAGTTTGTGTAGAGCGCAGCCTGGGATATTGTCAAGGTCCCATGGATGCTGTGTTCTTGGCTTTGGAGTGTGTTTTTTACCTCTGCAGCCATGATTATAGGACCTTTGCATTCTTCTGGTACATGAGATGGGCCCTCTAGAGGGGGTGAGAGGGGGAGGTAAAGTTAGCACTGAACCTATCTGCTAGGTTGGCAATATCAGTTGGTTCTGTATATTTGAATTGCCATTCTGCTGTAACTCAGAGCAGATCTGAGTGTTCCCATTTTAGATTCTTGACATAGCTATAGAATGCTTTGTGAAGTTTGTCTTTAGAGTCGGTGGCAATTTTGTTTTCGTAACTAGCTTTTGGAGGGATTTTTTATGAGGGATCTCCAGCTTCTTACTGAGGTTGACCAAGGGGTTCACTCAGTCATGAGATTTACTCTTTTTGCAACAGTTTCTTTCTTTTCAGTAAATAATGACAGGAACCTGACTGACAGTGAAAAACCAAAATGATCAAAACAATGCAGAAATTGGAAATCTTCACTTTTAATATAAAAATAATAGGATAAAAAGCTTCCATGAAGTAGCTTCATCAGATCCATAAGAACCAGATACTGAATACATATATATATATATATATATATATATATATATATATATATATATATATATACCTGCAGTTAATGACTCATACTCCTAATTAGATAACATACAAGCTACATACCACATCATTTTTTAAAAGCAACAGATAATATATAACTGACAATAAACAAAAAATATGTATAGGATTGATCATTATAACACTACTAAAAATAAATTACAAAGAACACCAAATTACATTCATACTATCTAAAAATTTTAACTAGGAAATTTTTTAAAATTACACTTAGCTACATATATATTATAGATTAATACCTATTATATAAAAATCATGGATGTATCAGTATGTGATGTTTTATTTAATATTTCTCGTTAATTGTTTTGATTTTGACTTTATAGAGGCTCTCTCATTCAGACCAAAACCTAACTATCAGCCCTTAGTAAAATAATCCATTGCATCTCCTTGCTTTTTCTGTATAGGTTCCTAATATCCACCTCCCCTCACATTCGGAAAATAGCTTCTAGCACCTTAAATAGGAAGTGATGTTTATTGTTATGTGATACAATATGTTTAGCTAGAGCATTATGCAATGTACCTCTCTTCATGTGGTATACATGCTCCCTCATCCTATCTCTTAAGAAGGCGGTTGGTCTTTGCACCACTGCATAGAATGACGGGCAGGACTGACAAGTAGCCAAATAAACCACATCTGATGTCATACAATTGGCATCAACTTGTATCTCAAAAACTTTCCGTAAGTCTGGCTGAAAAAATTGAGTATTACTGTCAATAAAATGACAAAAGTTATAATGCCCACATGGCTTGGTACATCCACCCTTGTTATTACTTTTTATAATTTTGTGATAACAGAGCATCCTTTTTCAAATTATTACTTATTCCTAAAAGGAAATTAGGTGTCTCACCTACAATCCATTCAAATCACTGTCAACAAGATACCCCAATGTTTATTGATGGCTTCCTTAATTTAAATAATCCAGAAGAGAACTGTGTTGAAAATCTAATACTTTGATTATTGCAGTTGCCACCACAGAAGTTGTGAAATTCCCTGGGATATTTAAAATAGGGGCAGCTGTGGTGGACACCTAATTTCCTTTTAGGAATAAGCACAGTTTGAAGGGATGCTCTGTTAACTCAAAATTATAAAAGTAATAACAAGGGTGAATGCAAGCCGTAATGAACGTTATAGCTTTGTCATTTTGACCGACGGTATCAATTTTCGGCCGAACACCACGAGAAAGTTTACAATTCTGAACGATGCCGGGCCAACTGCTGGGCATCCGGGTAATGATTTGACTGACTGCGTCGTTCCTGCCGTCGTCCTGCTGGTGGGCAACCGCCTTAGACAGGATGAGAACATGTATACAGAAGAGGCACGTGCATAACCTGGCTAAGCATATTCAGCTGGCTCGAGCATCGCCTGTTGGGTAACTGCGAATGAGGAAGGCGACCAGAACTCGCCTGGCTGAGGCTGCAATGGTTGACACACTTTAAGGGCTGATGGGCTGGTCTGAGAACTCACAAGCAAGGGGTAAAAGGCAACGCGAAAGTAGTGAGCATCACGTACTGACCGTCACGACCCCTGTAATGAGCTCGACCTCTGCCAGCTGTAGTAGCCGGCACAGTGGTGCAAAATTTCTGGTCCGGTACGAATAATGTGAATGCTCTGACCGATGGGTAATTGACCGCCACGCCAACCATTGTGTTATGTAACCATCATTGCTTTAAAGTGATGAATGTGTATGTTATCTAATTAAGACCATGACCGGAAACAACAACTGCTGTAGCGTTCGGTATCACCAGACTGCCGCGCGGATCTGATGGCTTACTTATCTATTATTTTATATTAAAAGTGAACTATTCTGCGTGTTTCGACTCATTGAACTCACTGACCCTTTCAGTTCCTGTCGTGTTCTGACTTCAATCTTTTACTGTGATTCTAGTTTACCTGCCTAAGTGGGCACTTCTTGCTGTTTGTGCAGTTTTCTTTCTTTTGTTGTAGAGTTTGTTTAGCGAGACCACCAGATTGGCTTCCTTTTTTTGGAGGATAACATCTTAGTTGTATTAGGGATAGCATGATCCATGCACTCGTGTAAGTGCTTATAAAGTAGGATGAGGCTAGAGTTTTTCTTGCTGGGTCTGTAAGGTACTGTTTTGCCCTGTAAAGGAAGTCAAGTTTCTGGTGGGTCTTTTTAACTGCTTGAATAATACATTGATCAGATTTAAGATTGTCATCTATTACAATGGCCAGTAATTTAATCTGTGGTACTACCTCAATTTTAATATTATTTGCTGATGTAACTAAGAAGGATTGTTTGATGGAGATAATATTTTGGGATGAAGAGTGTCAGTTTTGTTTTAATGGGATTATGCACCTACTGAAGATGAATCACCGTTTTTCTAAGTTTGTTATGGCATGTAA
>NW_025058700.1:0-6120 GCF_019279795.1 Protopterus annectens | reverse complement strand
GTACCTTTTAGACATAATATATTATTCACACACATACATCTATATGTTGCAATACATTCTCTGTACTGTTGAATGACTGGCTGGATGATATGTTTGTAAAACATGTTATGTATATCTGCCATTGTTTAGTGGTAAATTACTTTGTGTATGGTATGCGGGGTCCTGGGTATGAGCCTTGCAGAGGCAGTTTATTTTCTTGCTCGCCAGAACACTTCGCTACCCCACGCTAACCTCTTTAAAAGGAAAGGAAAAAAGGGTTGATAGGAAAGTGGTGAAACTGGGGCACACAGAGGGTAAGACAGTAGGGGAAATAGCTAGGCATGTGCAGGAAGGGTATAGGAAAGGTCCATTGCTGCCCATTTCTGCTACAGCAACAGCTGTGCATATACACTGAATTTGGAGGTAGATGTGGACCCTCAAATCCCTGGGAGAGGGGGGATGAGGACAACATAAATGCATTGTGATGCCAATTAGATCGGATTACATGTGTTCAGTGGACACATGTGCAAAACGGACAGCCATGTATGGGGTGAGACTGTTTCGTGGGAACATATTGCCCTTCCATTAACTTTTCAGGTGGGAGTGGGATGTTGGGGAGGGGTTGTAAGTATATTTGGAGAGGGAGGTTGGGTAGGTTAACAGACATGACACACAAGACTCATACAGGGGCGGTATATGACACATTTGGGGGGGGTGAACACCTTGATGGGGAGGGGTGTTGGTATATTGGAAGCCCACAAACCCCCTAGTGGTAACAATGGGACAAAGGACCCCACCCGTGGCAGTCACCATGGTGTCACCACAGTGTCATACTCTAGTGAAATATGACTGCAGACCATCCTCCTGCTGACACATGTACACCTGAAACACAAATGGATAACATTATGGAGATAACAATCAGTGTTACTGATAGCTGAAATGCATCATAGCTGTATGGCTACACTACCTGACATGTATGCATTACACATTACCCCTGACAAGACCTTACACTGCAGTACCTTGCAGCACTCTATAACGGTCGCCATGTGCATCAGAACCATATTAGCCTGTCTCTGCATCGATGTTATGGATGACAGGGAAGTGGCAGAGGTATCATCATATGCAAAGGGTGTGTTGCTAGTTTGCCAGAAGCCGAGGGTGGTCCATACATGTGTTACCATGAGTGTGGGTGAGGGGTTTGGTTCAATGATTGGGGCATGGTGATGTGGTTGTGTGTTGGCATGAGGTCTCCGTAGGTGTGGTTGCATAGTGCTGCCATGTGGCTGCCCTATACAGGTGTTGTTGGACAGCTGCAAACCATACCTCGCAGGATGTGCAGTTCAGTGCCTCTGGCCACAGACATGCTGACTGTGCCTGCCAGGGGTCCATGGGCATGTGCAGGTACAGACCTTGAGGTGCTACCCTCCCCTGATGATGACAGGTGTCTGCTGGAACCATGTCCTGCCTGGGACTGGCCAGGGCCACGTGCACAAGGCCTGCTGTGGTGTGGTGACTGCACACCCAGTGGTGTGCTAGGGCTGGGTGTACTGCCATTACGGGAGTGGCTTGGTGTCCTGGCACGTCCATGTTGACCACCAGCTGCTGGTGTGTCTGGCCTACGTCCATATGGCCATCGCACCACTCCCACCACACGTTAAAGCATGGACATTCCATGGTCGAGGAGGCCCACCATCTCACCCCAACATCTATCCATGACCTCAGTATGTTCACGGGGGGCAGCAGCAATGTCATGGAGGGTGCCACTTGCAGATGAGAAAGCAGCCCTCTGCAGCCTCAAGCCCTGTCGGGTGTGCATGTCCATACATGCCTGTGCCTCTATTACAGCCTGAAACATGCTCCTGGTGGTACCAGATGTGCCGCCTCTGCCAGATGACCAGCGGCTCTCAAATGAACACCATGGTACATCTGCTGATGTGGTGGCCTGCCGGACATCCGGCTATGTCAACTGTGGCCCGACACCATTGGCATGGGCCACACACTTTCCTGGTCACTGGCACCAACCGCCAGCTGTCCCTCTGTTATGGCCATGTGTGATGGGTTTGTAGGGGAACTGTAACTGTGTGCGGGATTGGAATGGCTAGGAGGGTGATGACACATGTAGGTGCAGTGTCAGCCTCTGACAATCACACCTGTGCCTCAACAGTACCATCATCATCAGTGTCTGTACAGACACCTACCTCAGTTTGCATGCAGGAGGGACCCTGACCCACATCACCACCTGTGGGGGAAAGAAACACATACGTTAAGACCTGTACAGCATTGCATAACAGTACGCACATTTGCACACACACACATGTACACCCACAAGCACTGGCAGTCCACCTTACTACCTCCCTTGCCCTGGGTTTACAGACAGTCCCACATTCAGTTACATATGTTCCCCATCCTGCATGGCACTTGCTAACACACACTCATTAATACTACCTATTAACATATCATAGCTCTCCATGCCTACACATGTGATCACAACGCATAACTTGTTACTCCATCACCTCCCTGACTTTGGTGGAGTAGGTTGCACATGGCCTCACTGCTGTCATCCAGTAATACCCTGTTTATGTCCAGTCATGGTGTACATGGCCCCTATATGGTTGGGGCTGCAACATTCACTACAAATGTCACACACCGGAGCCTCATACTACAGTCTTGATCAGTCCATGCCACATCTGCTGCACAATCAACCCATCATGTGGACAACAGTAATACCTGGATAAACTCACTGATGTCGTCTGGTAATTCCCCATTGCATTAGTAGTGCTGCATATGTGGTAGCCGGTTATCTATCTGCTGCTGGCATTATGATGTGTAAACCTGGTATGCACTTTCTCCCAATGCATGTTCTGTTATGCTATCAGCTGTCCTGTGCTCACATATCGAACAGGCTGTCCTGGTGTCCCGTGTCACTACATCTACAGCACAATCCCAAGGAAGTACTGCCATATGATCAATCCCACTATCGCCTGTGCATACATGGACACCCGCACAAACAGACACACATGTACACACACATCAGACATGCATCAACCACACTCCACCAGATTGCACTTACACACACATTCAACACCCCCCCAACACACACACACACACACACACACACACACACACACGTGGGGTTGCACACCTTTTGTACACACAGTCCTCCCATTACCCTTCTGTCAGCATGCATTACATCTGGTGCTCAACAGCATGCAGTGCAACTATAGTGACATCATGCTAGTGGCAGTATACATGTGTGTGATGCATGGGCTGTGTTGGTAGGTGATGGCCCTTCCCCTTGTTAACACTGCATCCATGTACAAATTTGTTACTGTCAACCTGTTCTGCACCCTGTCTTGTACTGTACACCATACCACACAGGTGTACAAACCATTGCTGTGTATGTAGTACTGTGTCTGTTGTGTCAGCTCCAATGCTCACAGCCCTATGTGTTACAACACCTCATACCTGGGATGATATGTGAATGGATATAATTTGTGAATGCCTGATGTCTGCTTTACAGATCACAACATCGCAGTACATGTATGACCAGTACAGGACTATTACACTGACACCCACTAGACCTTACCATGGCTGTGGGGTGTGCCCTACACATGTCCCAGAGCTCTGCATGGTTGCAAGGTATACTCATGTGCACATCCCTTGGAGTGCACACACTGCTGTCACTACTGCTGTGGGGTCAAGTTTACGTCTGCCACAGTTACATAACTTGATTGTGTGCAGTTACAGCAATGAGGGTGTTGTTTCACACATGTCCCTACTGTAGGCCATGTGTCCTGCCATACTACGATCTCTGTGGACACATTGCACAATGACAGGATGTTAACTTGCATGCGTCTCATGTACCCTTCTGATACCCCAGCATGGTCACTACTGTGAAGCAGTGCATTTCACAATAACAAAACGTGAATGTGTACAGCATGCAGCATGGCTAGGTGTGTTAGATGTGTGCATGTGATATCCCATAGCCATTATATGCACAGTGTCTTGTCATGCATGAACATGAACCATACTCACCGGCTATAGGCTGCTGCTGTGGTGGTATCCTGGAGGGACCTACATTAGAGTGTGAGAAAGTCGTTGTCAGTGGCACAGCTGTGGCATTCGTAAAGATCGAGTCCAGCATTACATTACACCTACAGTAGGGGTCCACAATACTACAACTCATGCACGTCTGTTTATCACTCCTACACAGCAACAGACTATGTATATGACATCTCAGATTTGCATGATGTACCTGTACAGATGCAGATGCATACACACAAATGGTGTACTGATGCGCCTGGGCCTCACCTGCACGCTCCTCAGCAAGTGTGTGGTGGCACCCACCTCCACAATGCACCCTGCCAGTTGTTGGTGCTGCAGGTGGGCAGGTGCCACAAGGCTCCTGACTAGCTCCTCCACATGGGTGAGGGGTGGATGGAGGGCTTGCCCCCCCCCCGTTGTGAGGTGGTCTTCCCATACAGCAGCTGCATGCCGACGTACACTGCGAAGCAGGTCGCTGCAATGATGCCAGACCTGCTCATAGCTGCGGTTATGCAGTCTGACATCATCGACTCTGTGGACTAGTTCTTTCCACAGGCGTCCTCCTGCTGATCATGGGTTGTCCGTCCAAACAGCTGTTCATAGTGCTGTACCAAATGTGAAATGATTACCTCTGTTTCGGCAGCACTGTAAGCTGGTAAACTGATATGGGGCATCCTCCCTGGATTACATAAAGATGGAAACAGGTCAGTGCAACTCATACAGCAGGGTTACCATAGTTCTTAATACACATCTTTGTTTCCCCCCATCATATCGGCTACAACAAACCGTTCACAGAATGCAATTGGTATGTCGGCTGCTTACCTATTATTGGGACATATGTTGTATTGTAGGCCGTGTGTCTATCTCTGCTGGGCCTGTTACAGACTATTTCACCTGCATGCCATTGTCAGTGCCACTATATATATAAACATACATATATATATATATATATATATATGTATATATGTATATATATATATATATATATATGTATATATATATATATATATATATAATATATATATATATATATATACATATATATATATATATATATATATATATATATCCATACATATATGTATATATATGTATGGATATATATATATACATACATATATATATACATATATATATATATATATATATATATATATATATATATATACACATATATATATATATATATATACATATATATATATATAATATATATATATATATATATATATATATATATATATATATATATATATATATATATATATATATATATATAGACTATGTATATATATATAATATATATATATATATATATTATATATATATATATATATATATATATATATATATATATATTTATATATATATATATATATATATATATATAACATGCATATACATATGTATATATATATATCTCTCTATATATCTATACATATATATTTATATGGATCTACTTCATTACAACGAAATCCCACTTCACCGAAACCCAAAACAATGTGACCAATCAACAAACCCCAAAACACCTGCTTACCTAAGTTTGGCAGTGCTTATAGGGGTATACCGTCAGGCAGATTGGATTAGCTCCCCTACACATTGCTTACTCTTACTAAGTTGAGATGTGCTGCGGTTAGCATTGCTTAATAGTTAATTTGCACTTTATTTGCCTTCTAGCAGTAATTTATTTTTCATGACAGGTTTTGTGTGTGTCTGGTATCCGTGATTCATTTGTACATGCACTGTATAAGGACCTGGGGACTTCTACACTTCATTACAATAACACCCCACATCTGTGCTTACTGCAGTACACCACTTCACATATTTATGTTATGCAGCAAGTTAGACCACTTCACATTGTACATAGATTCAGTTCACATCTTTGTTTTGATTTACCTATGCTGAGGATTAGTTTGCTGATACTTCCTTCATCTGTATTGCTATGATGGTTTAGTGGTTGACTACTGTGACTTTACTGTACAGGGTCCTGAGTTTGAGCCTTGCAGAGGCAGTTTATTTTGTTGCTGGGCAGGACACGCTGGTTTGCGCGGGTTTGTGCGATGGTAAGCACTGCTAACCTCTGGTTACAGTTTCTTA
>NW_025058699.1:0-6132 GCF_019279795.1 Protopterus annectens | reverse complement strand
TAAATCTCCTTAACATTTTAAATTTTAAAACCGTACAACATCATTAGCTTAAATCATCTAAATAAAAACCTTCACATGTATTTTACAGGTTATTACAGCCTCTATGTAAGTGAAATTAAGCCCAAAGTTATTAATAAGTAATAAAACTCAATATTTTTGTCCCAACTCAATTTTATGCAAATCTTATTATTTACTTATATGATAAAAGCTTTCTTATTTAATTGAAAAAAAAAGGAAAATAAAGAAAAAAAAGAAAAAGAAAAGCAGAAATAAAAAATGTAAGAGAAAGCTACAAGAAGTATATACAATGGAATATTACTTACTGTTTATATTAATCGAGTTAAAAATAAAACATATTATTTACTATTATTTAGTTCTAATTATTATTAGTTAAAGCATGACAGATTATTTACAAACAAGCATAAGCAGTATAATCAAGAAAGTATAATTAGGAATAGCATTGGAGGAACATATAATCTTTTACAAGGAATAAATATGTTATTATTCCATTTATCATATTTTCATTACTCTTCTCTCCCTGCCCTCCCCACCCTTTACCCACTACATAATCTAAATAGAATGTCATTGTTTAAACAAAGAAAAGAAGAAAAGGAGAAAAAAGAAAAAAATGTATCAAATTACTGACCTTACTTTTTTCAGAAAGAGAAACAAATTGAATAATAGCTTGTTATTAGTTCCTCAGATATTTTGACTGGTTATGAAACAAAACATTTCTTTGCACACAGAGAATAACTTTGATTAAATCTTTTTCAGAATATTTGTGGCTTTCTGGAAATGCAGGAACTATATTTAAAAGATTAATAATGAAGTAAAATGATGAGAGAAAAAAAAGAAAAAAAAACAGAACAAATCATTTGTTTTTTAGTCTCTTCTTCCTCTCTGAAGTCTTCCACGAAGTTTCAGTTGCCAGTCTCTTTAATGAAGGACTAGCCCATTCCATTTCCTTATTTTATCCAAAATCTTATTTTTTTTTGATAAACAGTAAAGCAGAGTCTAAGTCATCAAAAATTTTAGGACCATCAGGAAGGAAGATTTTTAGCTTGGCAGGAAACAGAAGGTATGTTTTAAACTGTGCTTTTTTAAGCTCCCTTATTAGTGGCAGAAAAACTTTTCTTTTAGCTATTACCAAGGAAGAATAGTCATTGTCAAAACGCACAGTTGTCTCATTAATCTTAACAGGAGCTTTAGCCCAAGCAGATTTAAGAACCATCTCTTTATCAAAAGATGATAGAAATCTAACTATAACTGATCTAGGATAGTTTTTGTTAGAGTTAGTATTAGCTATAGATCTATGTGCTCTTTCGATACCAAAAGAGAATGCTTCTGGTAAGTCTAAAGTTTTAGGGAGCCATGTTGTTAAAAAAGAAGTAATATTGTTACCTTCAATATTTTCTGGCAGTCCAAAAATCCTAATGTTATTGCCTAGATCTATTTTCCAGGTCATCCAGCTTTGTTTGTAAATGTGTATTTTGTTTCAGCAGAAACTCAATGTTGATTTCCTCTTCTTGGATTCTATTTTCCATGTCATTCACAGCTTCTTCTATGCCTGTCATCTGGATCTTCTGTTGTTGCAGGTCTATATGTAACAAGTCTATTTGTTTTGTAGTTTTTCTATGAAGGTATCAATTTTAGTATCCATTTTATCCATCTTAGCAGTAAGTTGCTGGATTATAGTTATCAGAGACTGAAGTTCTTTCTTGATGCTGGAGTCTTGAGAATTTGTCTTACTGGAACTCATTTCAGACTGATAAACTGACAGGAAAATTTCCAAAGTGATTTCTGACAGGAATATTGTTAAAATTTCCTTTCTTTTTTAGATATAGTTCAAGAACTATATAAAACAAACATATTTAGAAAGAAAATTACTTCAAAAATTAATTTTTTAAGTAATTAATTCCTATCAGTGTAATGAAATTGGTGGAGCTGAAGAAATCTGCTGCTATCCTGTGTTCATCCTTGGCCACGCCCCAGTAGAGTGATATCTTGTGTACTCAAGAATATACTGCTCCAACTACCTAATCTGCTATCTCACTGGCAGAGTCATAATCTAACTTAGTTTTAGTTGCATTCTGAAGGTATATTTTAGCTTGCTGTTCAGGTACCTGGGACATAGCGACTATGTGTGTACTTTTCCATTTCAAAGCTCCAAAATGATGGAATTGTGAGCACTAACTAATAAGATTCCAGGATCGCTGGACCCAGTGTGTGGTAGTACATATAATGTGCTGCAACACATAGAGTCATTCAAAATATTTTTTTCTCTCATTGGACATTTCTTAATTGAACATGAGCTAAGGATGTGGATCATTATTATTTTATGAGGTGCCAATAATGCAGCTCTATAAATTCATGACCTATAATGTCCCATTTACTGACTGCATTTAAACAACAACATGGACAGACTGGAACATATTTCTCAGTACTGACTGAACAATACTTTTCTGCAATCTTAAATTGTGAGATACATTTGCTTAATGTGGTAACATTCCCATGATGCAATACGTATTTGATAATTACAAATAAAATAATAAACATAGAGTCTTGTGTCGTTTTTAAAAGCTTACTACTATTCATTGAAACTAATGTATTCTAGAGTCATCACAATATGAGTGATGGCTGTAGCTATGTGTCTGGCTTTACAGTTTATGGAGAAGGATCTATGAAAAAGGAAGCCAAACAGACTTAAAATTATTCTTATTACTAGTTATATAACATGTTGAGTCACACTTGCATCTTTCCTGTTATCTTAAAATATGAGTAGTATCTATTACATTGGTACTCTCAGGATCCAAAAATCATTTAATTATTTCAAATATTAAAAAAATCATATGGAACCTTATAGTAATTATGAAAGTCTGTGTTTGTTTATTGAATATGATTTATTATGTTAGTTTCACTGTGACACTAAAGCTCTTTATAGATATATAACCATGTTTTATGAGTAGGAGCACAAGCTTTAGCTTTTCAGAATTTCACTTCATTAGATTGCTGAAGAGTGGAAATATTTCTTTGTCCTTAGAAGCAACAATTTTATTAATTTCTATGACTGTGTATAGTTCTTTTAGTGTTCAGTGTGTTATGTGTGCTATCTGAAATGATTAGTTCTTTTTTTTTTCCAGAGGTGCACAAACAAGGGTTTTACTATGCACACTGGGTATTTTTGTCTCGAGTGCTTTCTTGGCACTGACTTACAGAGGTCATGAGAAATTATCTGATGGGACTATGCTACTATATGGAAGGAAAATAAACAACCCCCCCTCCACACACACACACACACACACTAGGGAACCAGATGTGAGCTAAAAAAAATCTGATAACTCTGGAAATATTGAACTATGTATGTGTCTTCATGGAATATAGTTGGGCTGTGTAACTCCAATAAATGAAAGAGAGTCCTGAAATATCTAAAATTATAAATCTATGATAATACTACAGCAATGCATTTAGATGGTAATGAGCATTGCAAACTCTTAAAATTTCCCTGGAACCAGAGAACAGATGTTTTGTTAGATCACTAGAAGGAGAAGAAGAAGCATTACCCTTCTGTTATCAATATTACCAGCCTTTTTTTTGTTATAACCTTTCTTTTGTAGTTTGGTAATTTCTCTTCTTTCAGTTAGGCAGACCCTCGTTAACTCTTGATAATTGTCCCTTTCCCATTCTCTTCACAGTTCTTTAAAGTGACGGAAGTCTTTTCCTATAATTACTTTGTAGTTCAGGTAATACACTACCTCAGCTGGATGTAATACTGTCCCAAATCTGGTCTACATCTCTACTTGGGTGATCAGGTAATATTTTTTTCTTATCATGAATGCCCACGATTTCAGGTCTGCGCCTTCCATTTTCTAAGACAGTAGGCACTGGTGTGAATGTGCTCCAGAGTCAAGGAGCCTTTCCAGCTGTCAGCCATCACTATTGGGCCTTCACTTCATTACATGGCTGTATCACAATGGCAAAAGGCTGTTTCTACAAACTTTGTAGTAACACAATCACATTTCTAGCAGGTAAGGATTTCAGGAGCCAGTGACCTACTCTTTCCTAACTAAGTTCTAACATTCATAAAAGTTTTAGAAAATCCAAAACTATTTAAGATATTGTTTGTCTATCAGTCCTCTACCCTCCAGTAAATATTACCTGCTAGGTACATGCCCATTAGCCATAATGCTAAGTTATGAAATTTAAATTTAACTTTAATTCAGTGTCACATAGACAACATTTAACAGTTAACCTAAAATGAAAGTTCCTACATATCATCTGCACAGCATACTAATTGATAAAACTAAAAGAACTGGTAATGGAATGCCTAACACACACTGCAACCCTTCTGGGAACATTAGCATAAGTTTTTGAAAGAGCAAAGGACCTGTAAGTTATGACTAGGACTTCCTGCTTAACATTCTAAAAAACTCTTATATAAACAGGTTGAATTATTCACTAAATCACTGACCGTGTCTCATTTAAAATCTACAGTTAATAAACAAATAACCATTAAAACCCCATGTAGAAGGGCTTTCAATCATATACCACTCTTTCAGCTGTCCCTAAGGAGTTAGTTCTTCAAGGAATCCCTGCTATATAATTAAATGTACATGAAGGAGTTTCATCTTTAAATTTTTATTGAATTATTATGACTGGGAGATGCCTGGAAAAAAATAAACAAAATTTAGCAAAAATAATATTTTTGACTTTTCTCAGTGACTCTCACAGCTTGTCAAAGGCATCCATATCAAAGATGATAGATTTTTTGAGGTAGCTTGAGCAGCTTGAGTAATGGAGGTTCTTAAAGGAAACAAAATGGCCATCAGCAGTATGAAGCAATCATCCAAGCTACCAGAGGAGCTGAAATATTTAATTTATTATACAGAGAGTAGTTGACGGCATGGTGAGTACAGATGGAATAGTCAAAATAGCTAAGAGCAAAATCCATTTTCTTTTTACCAAAATACTTATCTCCAATCATATAAAAAAATAATAGGTCATGTAGTAACAATTATTGAATGTATATGGTTGTTTGTAAGATTCAAAGGAAGTGATATGCTAAGCTTTATCTAAGAACTGCTGGTCAATTTTATGGAAACCCAGAGCTTGGAAAGGTTTGGATTAAGATGGACTACAGGTACCGAAGGCTGTGGCATGCAGAGCCTACTCAAAATCTATGAGCAATCATCATAAGGTGGTTTTGTTTCAAATACAATTAGCAATTATCAAAGCATGATGAAATAAAACTGTTACTCTTTTAGTAGCATAGAATATAGATATGGAATGATAACTTCTCCACAATATATCTGAAAAGGAGAAGAGCTCATTGAATAATCATGATAATACTCGCAGACAGCAATGTTATTCCAAGACTCTGCTCAGCTGAGAACAAGCTTTAATGGAGTCTGGACTACACAACCACTCTATGGTATTATAGCTAACCTAGTGAGCACCTGGACTGACTGAGTGTGTTTTTTTTTAATTGAACATTTAAGTTAAGATATGCCAATGCGTAGAATCCCAAATACGAATTGTTTTTGCAAGACATTTTCTCCTCTCTCTTCTTGCCTTGTCCTAACATTTCCCCACCTATCCCTCTTCCTATTTTTATTTAGTTTTATTTTTAGTTAGCTGCTTACTTCATTATTTATAGTTATGGTTTACATGAATGCTGTTAAGAATTGGTCATACCACACGACTGATAAAGGTTTGAGTATGTATTGGACGTCCCCTCTATTTTGACACATGGTCTGTGCACATGGATAGTTATCACAAGATGTTGTCTTCTACTTAATATAAATGAAGTAAAGCTCCAATCATTAACCACTGATGTCTCAATTTCTGAGATCTATGTAATGTTTTTTTTTTCTAGAAATAGTACAATCGCAATATTAGGCAGATCATGCCTACTCAACCTGGTGGGCTTCTTTGTGGAGGTCACCAAAACAATGGATGAGGGCAAAATCCTTCACACTGCCTACCTTGACCTGGCCAAGGCATTTGACACAATACCCCACTTGGGCATTGTTGACAAACTCAAGAGGTTAGGTACAATACCATATGTCACCCGGCTGATAGCCAACTGGCTCACAGACAGGACCCAGGAAGTTAGAATTGGGGAGTCCACCTCTG
>NW_025058698.1:0-7837 GCF_019279795.1 Protopterus annectens | reverse complement strand
AATTTTGGGAAAAAAGAAAACCTTTTGGGAAAAAAAAACTTTGGGGGAACTAAAAGTGTCAAATTATGTGTAATGTATACTGGGAAAAACCCAAGTACAAAATGATGGTAGTCTGGGAGGCCCAGCACCAAAGAAGGTGATTTTAAAAACTATTGCTCAGAGAGATCAAGTGAAGATTTTGCCTGACTATTCAACTCAGTGCTTACCTATGCAAGTGTTATCTTAGAAGCATGTTTTCAGTAATAGCTAAGAAATTAGAAGAAAGTTAGACTATGTTTTTCATATGTCATCAGAACTGTACTAAGGAATTACTTGGGTTTCAGGATTCTGAACCTTTTTATAGCATTACTGTAATAGTATTGTCTTGTGTTTTAATTATTTATTATTAAATATTTTAAAAACCTTTACTTGTGGGTGCAGGTTTGTAGAGATAAGTTAGCTCTGTAGAGTACATTGCATATTTATAGAGTTTACTGTCTATATCTCCTAGCTTTGTAGCTCCTGTCTATAGCTAACAATTGATAATAATATTGCACAGTAATAATTGGACACCCTTTGGTGGCCTTCTTGATTGGATTATTAGAAGCTGGTGGTGGCAGTATTACTACCGACAGTCTGGGTGAGAACAGCTGAGACCAGGCTCAGCCTCCCAGGAGTGCCTGCAGAAGGTATGCTACCTTTATCCCAAAGCATGTGTGTGTCAGCTACCTGCAGGACACGAAGCACTATTGGGACAGAGAGGTACTGGAGGTTAACTTGCCAGTTAGGCTGAGATCCGGTTCCCATGTCAAAGCACAGGAGTCTTATTGGGGACCTGGGGAGCAAGGGAGCAACCAGCCTCTAGTCTGACTGTAGATCTCTGTGTGCAATTCTTAATGGTGAAATTGTGCTTTACTGTGTGTATTTGTTATCCTTCCTCTTATATGGAGACACCTCCCATTGTTAATGCAGCACAGGAGGCCTGAGGCTCCTTGATTGCTGAGCCAGGGCACGGCCATCACATGTGGTTTGCAGTGGTTGGGATCCACTTCACATACTAATTGGCTTGTAGTGGTGTGGGTAGAGTGAATCCTGTAGCTTATGTACAGTGATCTCTGAAGGTGTTTTGTAATCTTTCAGTCATGCAGTGAATACTGAGTTCAGATCACAACTGTTTTATTTCTTTTGTTAGCTTGAAGGTTGGGCCTGGGGTGAGCAAGCAGCATGTCGTGCACAGGAGTATGGGAAGCTGACAAGGAGCCAGCTGGTGGAAATGCAGGCTAGGGGACTGGTGCATGGGAAACCTAAGGCAGACCTGATTGCAGCCTTTGGTTATTGGCAGCTGCATCAGAAAAACAGCATCCAGAAGGGCAAACAGATTGGCAGTGGAGAGGCCAATATCCTCTGGAGAATGGACAGCTTAACCCTTTCTGTGAAGTGGACAATCAGACTGGCAGTGGAGATACACAGTATCCTCTGGAGACAGCTCTGGAACCTTTCTGCAGTGGGATTTTAAAATCCAGCTGGAGCTAAAGAGACCTGAGTTGGAGGCCAGGCATTTGGAGATAGAGGCAGAGGATAAGGAGCATCAGAGGAGGCATGAGAGGGAAATGCTGACTCTTTCTCGCTACAGAGTCATGGAGGTAATGGGAAGGGAGTAACTGGACCTCAGGAAGCACAACAGGTCAGTAAATTTCTTCCTCGCTAAATTAAAAGAGAGGGAATAATTTTGATAGTTTCATTCGTATGTTCTGAGAGTGGTATGCAAAACAGTATAGTGTTTTGGACCAAAGGTTTGGGTAATGTGTTCCTGACTCTCTTACTCCATGGTAAAGCTGTAAAGACATTGGCTAAAATGTCTGACATTGCATGTTTTGATTGTACTGTTGCAAAAAGTCACTTGTTAAAATGTTTTAAGCTAACACCTGAAATGCACCAGTAGGAAAATCTTTGTGAGCATAGATGCAAGGCAGATGAAAGGTGTGTAGTGAATATATTGGTTGAACTGAACACTATTTTCATAGCTGGGTGAGTGGAATGTCGGGTCACCACTTTTGAAGGGCTAGGAAGATCTTTGCAGGAGGAAACAAGTCTCTTAGCACCCTATGGCCTGATGGACATGAAGATCTTTTAGCTGATAAAACAACAATGTGCTGTCTTCAGGTGATTTGGGGAAGAAGGAAGACTTATGATCTGGCAAGCAGGGCAGCCCTGCACAGGGAAGGGGACTCCTAGGCACTGTTCATGCGGTCTAAAGGAGCCTGGCATGGTGGGCAGCACAAGCACTGCCCCAACTGAATCTGCCAGTAGCAGTGGAAGCCACTAGTCCAAAGTACACATCCAGGAGCTAGGGTTACATGTTTTGAATGCAACCAGTGGGGGCCATGTGGCATGGAAGCAGGGGTGTCCATGGAGGCAAGGTGGGAAACAAAGGTGAGGGAGCTGCAGGTAAGTGGGAAAGACAAAACAAAGCCGACAGTAGGGCAAGTCTCTGAGACGTTAACAGGGGTATGGAACTACCATCCTGTGGTAGATGTTCCTGAGAGGAAGGATTGGATGAGGCAGTACTATGGCACTTTGGCGTGCAGTTACACGCAGTGAGGTTAGGGAGACAAGCATGTGGGTCTGGTAGCCTGGTGAGATTCCAGCACAGTGACTGCATACATGCAGCCAGGATTGGTGAAGTGGTTACCTCCAGGTGAAGGGGAGAGCTATGCTGTAGCAGAAGTGAGACTGGAAGGTGAGCCAGCCAGCTGCTTGTGGGTACCTTGGATGGTCCCTTGGACAGAGTGACTGCAAAGATAGAGGTGAGTAGTAGTACCTGGTGGCTGACAGTGAGGCACCACTGTCAGAGGGATGCCAGACTTCCTGTGGAAGGGAGCTGAGGAAGGTTGCTGCGTTGAGAGAGTTGATTGTACAGGCTCAGCTCTCAGACCCCAGGCTGCAAGGCCTGGAGGCAGGTAGCTTAGGAGGCAACCTGATTCTCAAGGGAAAGGGGAATCTGTATCACCAAAACAAAGGGTTACTATACAGCAGAGAGGACCCCTGATTGAGGGCTAGAAGGTGAGAGAGTACAAAGCATGAATGGGTTGCCTAGAGCCTACCATCTTTAGTTTACAGTCTTAGCCTATGATATTCCCTTTGCAGATCATATGGGCATAAATGTGTACAAAGAGGTATATTGGCGTAGAACTTCTATTGGCCTGGAATTTCCAGAGATGTAACAGGGTACTGCAAGGACCTCACAAAGCAGCTGTGCTGTGTTGTGCAGAGGTAGGAGGTACAAGGTAAGAGTCCTTTGATGCCTTTTATCACTTGTGAGATTGAGGAGCAATTTCAGAAAGGATTAGATATGGACAGTTTTCGGGTAACCGCTTGAGGTATCTCCTAAGTTCCATACACAGGGAAAAGAAGGTCCTAGTGGTAGTGGATTGCTACACGTATACACACTTAGGGTAGTAAAGGCTTTTGTCCTCCATTGAGGCAGAGAGGGTGGCAAAATGCTTTGTTAGAGAGCCAGCAGGTGGGTTTCCTAAAAGAAATACTTCGTCTGACACAAAAGGTGTTGATTTCATGTCAGACCTGCTGGCTTGTCTGTGGAAGTCCTGTGGGGTTGACACATGAAGACCAATTTCTACCATTTGGTAGACTAATGGTCTTATTGAGAAAGCTTGTGAACTCTTACAATCAAGTCCATGCTACAGGCATTTGCAGATCAGTTTAAGAGGGAGTGGGACAAATATTTTAACCCCCATCTGTTGTTCTGCTTACAGAGAGGTTCCCCCAGGAATCCATAGGTTTTCACCCTTTGAGTTGCTGGTATGGGCATAGGAGAGGGACCTCACATTTTAATCTGGAGATGAGTGGGAAGGTGAGTGTGAGTCTCACAGAGGAGTATAAGTTGTAGAAAGCATATGGCCTAAACCTCAGGACAAGGCTCAGGACTCATGCGGCTTGGCCCAGGATGAACCTGGCAGAAGCCCAACAACACAAAAAAAAGGTGTGGTGCAGGACAGGAATGCCAGAGCTAGGAGAGTATGCTGGGGCAGCAGGTAATGGTTCTCATTCCTTGTCGAGACATGACAAATTGCAAGTGCTTGCGTATGTTCCTACAAGGTGGTAAAAAGGTAAGTGATGTTAACTACATGGTGGAATCTGCTAGGGCAGAAGGTGCAGGGGCACAAATTGTACCATGTTACTACATGATGAAATCTTTACCATGGTAGGGAGGCCCTTGCAGTTGAGCATTTGCAGTGGATTATAGGAGGAGTCTGAGGTGAGGAATTTAAGGACTGATTCTTCAGTGAGACTTGAAGGACACTCCTAGTGGAAGGTAGCAATATCCCAGCAGCTATCTCCCCACCCAGGTTCGAGAAACTGGAGCAGAGTTACAGCAGGAATTTGGGGACATGTTCACTGAAACCAGTGCACCCACTCTGGCAGCAGCACCAGGTGGATACATGACCTGGAAAGGTCGACAGGGCAGGCCTCTTTATAGGGGTGCTCTGGAGAGAGTCAGACAGACTCTGAGGGAAGAGGTACAGGAGATGATGAACTAGGAGTGATTCAAGAGTCCAACAGTCCCTAAGAGCCTTCTCAGTGGTGTGCTGGAAAGCCAAATATGCATGGCAGCACCAAGTTCTCAGTGGATTACAGGAAATTAAATAGTCACACAGAGTCAGATGCTTTTCACCCCACACACTATCGGCGACAGATGAGGTCCTGGAGCAGCTGGGTGGGGGCTACATTCATACAACCATTTATCTCATTACCAAGCATTACATTGGCAGGTGCCCTGACTCCGGCTATCATGAGTCACCAGGACTGCCTTGTAATTGGTCCAAGGAAGTTCACAAAGATGCCCTTTGGGATGAATAATGCCCCAGTGACTTTCCAGAGGCTGGTAGATAATATCCTAGCAGGAGCAGGAGAGTTTGCCCTTGTTTACCTAGATAATATTGGGTCACCACAGCCATTCTCGGCCAGAGCACCTTCAGCATGTCAGGGGAGGTGTTGGGCAGTGACTACAGAGGGTAGGGTTGACCATCTTGGCTGGGTTGCTAAATTGTCATCAGGTGGGTATGGCAGAGGTCTCCCACCAGGAGACAGCAGTGGGGAGTGGTAAGATAAGTGGGCCAGAACCTGCTAAAGTGGAAGTCATTCAGGCACATGGCTCTGCACCTGTTACTTTGGGTGCTAAGATGAGGTATTCTTAGGGGACACCAGGGTACTACAGAAAGTTTGTCCCTCAGTTGTACCAAAATTATGCTGCTCCCCTCACAGACCTTACATAAGGAAGAACAGGACCAGATACAGGTAGTGTGTGACCCCAGCATGTGAAAGCATATAGGCATCTCAAGAAGCTTAAAGAAGCTTTGGGAGGCCCCCTGTGGTAGCCGCCAGTCCAGATTACAGCAGTGTCAATTTGTTATACAGGTGGATGCTTCAAACCATGGGGGTGGGGGTCAGGCCCTTCCTAGCCAGATTTCTGGAAAAGAGGGGGAAAGCACCCAGTGGTTTATCTCAGGTGTAGGCTACAACCCAGGGAGGAATGCTATGCAACTGTACAAAAGGAATGTCTAGCCATAGTGTCGGCTCTGCAGAAACTTCAGCCTTATCTGTATGGAAGAAAATTCACTGTAATGACAGATCACAACCCCTTAATATGGTTAAACACAGCCAGCCAGCAAAATGCCAAGTTGCTAAGATGGAGCCTGGGTTCAATAGTGCTACATATGGATATGGTCAGTGCAGCACCACAGTGAGAGATTAGCAATGCCAATGCAGATGGGCTCTCAAGACAGGAAATGGGTGAAAAGGACTCAGATATTCGAACCTCTCAAGCCGTGCTTAATCAAGAGTCACTTGAAAACTAGCTTGAGCCCTCCAGGGAGGAGAGATGAAGACTGGTAGAGAAGGGTGAAGGCTGCCATCTCTAGTCAAATAGAATTTTGATACATAATTCTGGCATTTTGTAAATATAAATAGAAAAATACAGGCTTTTGTTTCTGGAAATGAAAGAAAATACTGCAAATGCGTGAACTTCAAGATTGTAAGCAACATTGACATCCTGCCAAGGAAAATCGAAGTCAAAACAAGCTTCAAATGTTCTTTGAAATTAAAATTATGTTTTGTATGTCCTTTGAAATTTGAATTTGGAGTTGATTAGTCTGGAATAAGCATCCTGCCTATTGTTTTAAGGCTAAAGTTAATGACCCAAATTCACATGTGGAATGTCCTTTATTGCTCGAAGTGTAAAATAATGTAAATGCAGTTTCAGTTGGTCTGGGAACTCCAGACTAAGTGTCAAAATTATGTAATGTGTATACTGGGAAAACCTAAGTGTCAAAATGATGTAGTCTGGGAGGGCCCAGCAGAAATGTGTTAGTGATTTTAAAAACTATTGCTCAGAGAGAGACTGTGAGCATTTTGCCTTGACTATTCAACTCAGTGCTGCTTTGCTCTATGTAAGTAAGTTATCTTAGAAGTATGTTTTCTTGTAGTAATAGCTAAGAAATTAGAAGAAAGTTAGACTAAGTGTTTTTCTGTTATGTCAGAACTGTACTAAGGAATTATTTTAAGTTTCTGTGTGATCTCTGAACTCTTGAGTAGCATTGTGTTGTAGTAGTATTGCCTTGTGTTTTAATTATTTATTATTAAATATTTTAAAAACCTTTTACCTGTGGCAGGTTTGTGTAGAGATAAGTTAGCTCTAGAGTACATTGCATATTTATAGAGTTTACTGTCTAAGCCTCTCCTATAGCTTTAGCCCTGGTCTATATTAACAATTGGATAATAATATTTCACAGTAATAATTGGACACCCTTTTAAGGGCCTTTGTGTAGCTGATAATTATTAGCTGGTGGTGGCACTAATTACTACCGTATAGTCTGGGTAAAAGGGCACAGCTGGAGAATCTGTGTCAGCCTTTCCCAGGAGTGCCTGTGAAGTTGTATAAGTACTTATCTCAAAAGTATGTGTGTGTGTATCAGCTACCTGGGCAGGGACATGAAGCAATGGTGGGACAGAGAGGGTACTGGAGTTTAACTTGCCAGCTAGGCTGAGATCTGGACCCTATAGCTGTGCAATGGGGAGTCTTATCGGGGATCTCTGTGTGCACTTAAGGGAAATTGTACTTTACTGTGTGTATTTGTTATCCTTTCCTCTTATATGAGACGCCCCTGGTGTTAGTGTTGAGGATTGAGGCTCCTTGATTGCTGGACCAGGGCACGGCCATCACAACTATATTTAGGAGGTAGAAGGAGAAGGGTCCAATAGCCCCTGGTGAATGGTCCTAGCAAAGCATGATCCAGACCTAGAGAAGGAATCCAGATTATAATGCTTTGTTAAAATATGTGCAGAGGACCAAGTAGCAGCTTCTAGAATACTTCTAGAATCCAACCCTTTCCAAAAAGTGCTAGAAGAAGTAAAGATCCTTGAAGAGTGGGCCTTGACCATGCAGTCTGGGACAGATTTGTCTTGGTGACTATAACAAAAGGTAATAGCCTTACACATCCATTTGGAAATAGTCTGTTTTGACACCATGTAGCTAAGGCTACTGCAGTAGTAATCATTTGAACATCTACTATTATGTTAAGTTCAACTTAAACAACTGTACTTTCTGTTTCTATCATCAATATAGTTTTTTTTTATTGCTACTGCTGGTGCTAGAACTGTTAGTCTGTTATTACCTATACAGATTTCTATACTGACATTGCAGGTGCTACAGCTGTTAGTTTTCCAGAGTGGTAGAGCACTAGTATTTGTGTCTGTACCACAAGATGTTTACAGCTGTGTCTGGTATACTTGTTTAGGAGGCTTCTAGCACCATTACCATAATGTAAGCATATGCCATTGA
>NW_025058697.1:0-8949 GCF_019279795.1 Protopterus annectens | reverse complement strand
GAATTTTCCCCCAAAAAAATTTTTTTTTTGGCCCCCCTTTGGGTAACAAAAAGGGTGCTTAAAAAAATTTGTTCCCTTGGGGTTTTTTAACACCAAAAAAATAAATTTTGGGAAAATTTTTTAAATTTTTCACACCTGGTACCCTGTCAACAAATTATATTCCTTGGAGCAAGCCTGAATACAACTTCCCAGATGGCTTTCCTCACGCCAAAGAAACAAATTCATTTTGACAACCTACTTCAAACAAGTGGCCACAAAACCCTGCTATCTGCAAGGCAAATACTACAAGCCTTGGGGTTCATGGCCTCCTGCATTCTTCTAATTCCATATGCAAGACTGCATATGAAACTAATGGTATCTAAAAAGCCTATGGTGTCCAACATTCTCAGGATCTAGAAGCAATGATTCTATCATACCTTGCCTATAGTTTCTTTGGAGGGGCATTCACCACCCCCCCTACACCCAAACCCTAACAACAGATGCATCAGACTATGCATGGGGGCTCACCTGGCAGGAAGTGCATTCAGGGTAAATGGAAACCAAATCAAATGCACCTGCATATCAATCAAAAGAAATGTTAGCTGTACAGAGTGCTCTGACAGCCTTCAAGGACCACATTTTCCAGGACAATTAATGGTAAAGCGGACAACACCACTGCTATATGGCACATAAACAAGCAGGGAGGTACACATTCTTACCCCTCTGCAGACTAGCCATGGCATTTTGGAACACAGCCCTGAGCTGCCAAGAGTGCATTTATAAGCTCAGTTCCTGCCAGAAAAACTGAATACACTGGCAGACAAACTAAGCAGAAAAACCTCATGGACCCACACGAGTGGAAACTGGAACCAAGGATTTTCAACATGTTGACAAGCAAATGGGGGGGAACCCATGTATAGATCTGTTTGCCTCCCCCAGAACTGTCAGTTGGACAAATTTTGCACAAGGACTCCCCACAGACGAGCTTGGAAAGTGGATGCTTTGTCCTTCAGCTGGAAAAACCTATCAGTTTATGCCTTTTTCCTCTTCTCGCCAAAGTGCTACTAAAGATCAAACAAGACAAACCAAGGATGATTTTGATTGAACCAGACTGGCCATACCAACACTGGTACCCCCTCTTGCAGTGTGTCACTGTTGCCCCCCATGGCACCGGCCCCAGACTCCTACCCTATTGTCTCAGCAAGAGAACCAGATTCTGCACCCTCAGCTTCAAACACTGAATCTTGCAGCCTGGCTAATTACCTAATCTCCCCTTTACCATCCCTCAGTAAACCAGTGATGGATATCATTTTGGAGGCAAAGGAGGCCTAGTACTAGAAAATCTTATCCTGAAAAATGGAAAAGATTCTGTGCCTGGAACCAATCTCAAGGATGAGCACAGCAGTGCCCAATTTACCTTCAGATTTTACAATACTTAAAGGAGATGCTTCACAAGGGCCTGTCTTTTCTCCATCAAATTCACGCATCAGCCATTTCAGCTCATTATGGCACAGAACACAGAACTTGCCCTCATCTCTCATCCACTGCTCAAGCAGTTCTTCAGAGGGGCCAAAAATTTACGACCACCCAAGAGAGCTCCAACTCCTGCATGGGACCTTAACTTTGTAATGGAAAAACTCACTCTTCCTCCTTTCAAGCCAGCTGCTACTGCAGACTTAAAATTCCTTTCTTGGAAAACAGCTTTCCTTTTGCAATCACTTCAGCAAGAAGGGTATTTGAATTACAGGCCCTCATGGCAGTGGAACCTTTCATCATCTTTCATACGACAGGGTGTCTCTCAGGACCAATCCCTCCTACATTCCCAAGGTGGTATCCAGTGTGGCCTCAATCAGTCCATTCATTTGCCAACCTTCTTTCCTAATCCACAGAACAAAGGGAGCGGATACTGCACTCCTTAGATGTGCACAGACAACTTAAATTCTACTTGGACAGGACTAAACCTCAAGGAAATCTGACCAACTGCTGGTAGCATTTGCTGCAGGGGCAGAGGGCGCTATTTCAAAGCAAACCATTTCCAAATGTATAGGCCATTGCATTCATTTCTGCTACAAGCCCATGGAATACCTATCCCACAGGATTAGACCCCACTCAACCAGAAAAAGGCTGCATCTACCTCTACAGCCTTTCTCAGAGGCGTCCCTACCAGGGACATCTTAGAAGCTGCTACCTAGAGTTCTGTACATACTTTCACCAAGCATTACCATCTGCCAATTTTCTTTAAACCAGAGTTGGCTTTGCCACGGCAGTCTTGCAGAGCCTTATAGCTGGTCCTAATGCTATCTAAAGTACTCCTCCCATACTTAGCTTTGGGAATCTACCCAAATGTGATGACTGCAACAGTGAAACACAAAGAACATCGTACAGCTGTGTACACTTACTGTAAATGTAGATGTTCAGGTGTAGTCACTGTTGCAGTCCTAATTACCCTCCCTTCAGCCCCCTTACTTACTTTTGGCTATACCTTTACTCTCCTTTATTATGCTCAAAAGCTTTTTGGTGTATTTGCTTTTTTGTTGGAGGTATAACCTTGTATACTTATAAATTTAATTGCTTCCCATTAGGGGGGCAGCTGACATTTGGGGCAATAAAAACTGATGTAATGACATCGGCTGCATGTTTTATACCCCTGACGACCTGACATCACGGAAGAAGGGACAGCAACTGATGCAGGACCCAAGACTTGTTAATCAGGCCGACTGAGGGCTACTGCAAGCAGATAACCCAAATGTGATGACTGCAACAGTGAATACACTCGAACATCTACATTTATGGGAAGTGTACACAACTGTACTATCTTTTCCCAGCATTCATCTTGGTGGGTAAGATTTCCTTTGATGAGCTGTTTGGTGTATATTGCTTGCTTTTTTTTTTTTTTTGAATCACTCTTCCCATGCTGCCTGTTGATCATCAGCCTCCTTCCAGTCAGTTAACCCTTTTGTTCCCAATCATCAGGATGAGAGTAGACCATGGCGGCCATCATTCAAACAGCCAACAGCATATTTCTTGATTTTTTTCCTTCTGCCTCCTTAACATCCCTGTACACACAGTGCTAGTGTGAGGCAGAAGACATGCAGAGTGCTGACCACTGAGGATATCCTTTCACTTCCATAAGAAGCATTTTTTCATGCAGCCTTGTTCTACCTCCCCCTTCAAGCGTGGAAATTAGTTTCCCTAATCTGTACCAGGAAAATCACACCTACCCTGTGTTCCCTCAAGTGCATGCAATTCTCCCCACCCTCTAGGAGGGTTGCATTTGCCATACCTCTTTTTTTCTCTCCCTCTCTGCCTGGCTGTTACAGTACCAGGACTACCACTTGCACCCTAGTCACCCACCTGGGTCACAGTTGTCATGGGTAGAGCTCCATCCCTCTGCACATGGGTCCAGGAGCTTGATTGTCTTTGTAGTTTATCATATATATTTGCTGGCACTTCAGAATATTATGATGAAGTACAGGATAATTTTCAGTGTCTTACAAGTTATATTATGCTCTGTGTCCATTTCCCAAGAGGTAGTTATATGCATTATATTCTAGCCTACAAAATACCCCTTTTTTGCAATGCAAATTATTCTAGGAGGAAAATCAGTTTGGGCATGATATTCATTGCCAGCAGTTGTCACTGATTTGACTTTATTTATAATTACCTTTTATTTGTCCAAAGTAGGTTGTTTTTTTACTTAAATGTGACATTTTTTGGACAGCCTAAATTCTCATTCAGTACATGAAGTAGGGATATGCAAAGCCTTGACTACAACCCAGATGACCCAATATTGATAGGTCGCTTAGATGCCAGAGTAACTTCACAGGAAAGGGTGAGAATGAGTGGCTGATATCAGCTTGCCAGTATGTGTGTGTGTGTGTTGGGGTGGGGGTCAGTTTACTGTGTTACAGTGCTAACACGGACTGGAGTATAGGTATACAGCATGCATCTTACAGTTTTTTTTTTTTTACTTTTTTATTTGGTTTTAAAATTTTACATAGGTCCACAGGTGATCCATAGATCAAAGTTTTGCATATCAACAACTATTAATATTTTTTCAAACAAGTCTTTAGTTTAAGCCAAGATTTATGTGAATGTGTAATATTAGGCGTTTCATCTTTATAGTATGCAGTTCACTACTGCAAACAATTTTGCCATACTAACAAATTCAACACTAGAAGGTAACTTAACTTTTCCAGTTTTTAGTAATTACTTTTCTGGCTATATCAAGAATAGAACAAAGAAGTGGCACTTAGGTTTTTGGAATTATCTCAGGAATCAGAGCATTACATAAAACTAAAAATGTAGAAATATTACATCTATCTGACTGTAGAACTTGAATGAGGTTATTAATTTCTTTCTAAAAAGGGAGATGACTTCACATTTTATACCACATGCATCCAGGCAGCTATTATTTCAGAATCACATTTCTAGCACTTAATTCTATTTGATTTATACATAATTGTAATTTTGTTAGGAGTGACAAAAGCTCTGTGTAAGAATTTCCAAGTGAAAGCCTTCCAGTATAATGAAGATGTAGATGTCCTTCAAGGATGCATCTGCAGTCCTAACAAATGGGTTGTCCTGTCGTCAGGCAGCCCTTCGGTCGACCGGATTCCAAAGTCTGGGTCTGGCCTCGGCTGGTGTCGCACTTCACCCGACGTCATCTCTGCTGGTCTTCGGGTATAAAGGCATCAGCCGACGCCATTTTCCTCAGTCTTTCTTGCCGCGTGGCGCCGAAGCAGAAGCTGTTCGCAAGTGCGGTCGGTCAGATCCAGAGATTACTACTACCGAATACTATGAAGACTTCTAAAAGCTAAGTACCCGTTGAGACTCTTTCTTGCCTCAGCGATGTCAGAAAAAGTAAATAACTGTTTAACTTAGGAAACAAATACCTCATAAAGATTTCCACTCTTACTGCTTACCTTGTTTAGGCCCAGACCACGGCGTAGCAGCCTGTTTAGCCTGTGCTTCCTTCAACCGAACGCTTAGGCGTCGGTCGAGTTGCTGAACAGTTTTTCGCCTCAGTTTTTGCGTACATTATGCCGTCAGATCCTCCGACTTCTCAAATTGTTAAAAGCGCAAAGAAAAAGACCGACACTCGCGGTCCAGCGGTTTCGCGAAACCACGGTTAAGCAAACCACGAGTGTCTCGGTTTCAGCGAAACCGAGCAAACGGGTGAATCTTCAGCGAATCCATGACTACTACCGAGGCTCCTGCTACCCTAGTTGAATCGGCCTCTGAAGTTTTGCCTACTAATGTGGTTCCTATAGAATTATCGGACACCATCCCTTTGGATGTCTCTACCCCAACACGTGGTGCTGCTAGGCCTCCTGCAGCCATGTCTATTAAGGCCTTTGCCAGGGCTAAAGCAGCCAAAACTGCTAAATCACTGCCTGTTAAGCCCCCCTCACACAGGCCCAGTTCCAGTTCTCAAATGCTTACTCTGGCAGGATCTCATCTCTTTAATTAGGGGATCCCAATCTCACCCAGACAGGGCCTCTCAGCCTCCAGAAAGAGACCTAGAGCAGAGCCCCAGAGCCAGTGTCCTCAGATGATTCTTCTGATAACTCAGATATTACAGACCATCCAGAGGCTCCTTTTTCTACTTATGAAGATTCCGATGCTGAAGAATCTATTCCATCTGCCTCTCCACCAGAGAATTTTCCTTTGGAAACCTTACATGCCATGAGAGCAATTCCAATGGCAGGGACAAGATTTCTCAGATTCAAGAAAAGGCTTAGGACCTTTCTACACTTACGCAACATAGGCCCTTAGCTATACCTCCAGTTCTGCCTGTTGTGGATGATGCATTTAATGATGTTTGCACTGCTCCTGATACTTTTACCTCCAGCCCCTGCCAAACCAGATAGGTTTTACAGGGTACTGGACACTCATCACCACCTATACAAGGCCCCACTTGCAGATCCGAGACTATCTCCCAGGGGCCTAAGGCAGTAGCCGACCTCAGCAAAACCCTCTCCTTCTGGAAAGGGAATCCAGGTCCTTAGAGATGGGGTAAAAAGTTTACCTCTGCTACTCTCTCAGCTAGAGCTTTGAACTGTCAGTTTCATATGATCCAATACCAAGAGTTTATGCTTGATCAGTTAACTAAGAAACTGTCCTCTGATGACTCCTTAGATAAGAAATATGTTTTAGAAATGGTGAATAACATTCAGCAGGTTAGTAACCATTCTTTAAAATGTGGCTATGATGCACTGGAGGCTTCATTTAGATCAGCCATGACTGGCACAGTTATAAGAAGGCATGCATGGTTGAAAGAACAGGTCTTGCCGGATCTTGTTAAAGCAAAGCTGTTAGATGCTCCTATGGATAAGGCCAGTCTATTTGGTTCTCCTGCTCAGCAAGTAATGAAGAAAATGGAAGAGAAGGCAAAATCTGTACAAACAGTTAAAGATTTCTTACAGGTTCAGCCCCCAAGGTTTAGCAGGAACTGGCCTTCCAAAAATTGGTCCTTTCAGACTCCTCTAAATCTCAGAGAGAGGAATAGACGTTCCAGAGGCAGAAATCAATCCAGAGGAGGTGCCTACAGAGGACACCAGTGGCAAGGCAATAACCAGCGAGGTACAGACACAACCACTGCCACTGCAACAGGACAATCACAGTGACTTGGCTCTGACACCGCCTACCAGGGAACAAATAGCAGCACCCTTAGGTGGAAAGTTAGCCTTATCTTCAAAAAATTGGCACTATATCACAAAGACAAGTGGATTTTGCAGACCATAGACCAAGGCTACAGGTTTCACTTCCACACCTTACCAGTAAAAGAGGAATGCCAAACCTACCTCCAAACCCAGAAAACAGAAGCTCTAAAGCAGGTAGCTCAATTAACAAAGATGAGAGCTGTGGAAAGAGTACCACCAACAGAACAGGGCAAGGGATTCTACTCCAGACTCTTCCTTGTACCAAGAAAGAAAAGTTGGAGACCTATTCTCGACCTGTCCACCTTAAACACATTCATCATTGTCCCAAAATTCAAAATGCTGACCCTACAGCAACTTCTTCCCATGCTGGGCAAGGAGTGTTGGCTGGTAACTCTAGATCTCAGGAGGCATACCTGCACGTCCCCATACGACCAAATTGCAGAAGATACCTCAGATTTCTTGCAGGATCAGAGCATTATCAATTCTCAGCATTGCCCTTTGGCTTATCTACTGCGCCCAGAGTATTCACAAAATGCCTGGCATCAGTAATCGCTCATTGCAGGCTACAGGGAATCCAAATTTATCCATACCTGGACGACTGCCTGATACAAGCCGGACAACAAAAGCAAGCTGACAAAAGACTTACAAAGGGTCATTTGCTTACTACAAGCCCTGGGATACACAGTCAATTTAAAAAAGTCAAGACTGATACCATCCCAAACAAGAACATTCTTGGGTGCGGAATTGGACACAGTAAAACAGATGGCATTCCTAACTGCAGAAAAACAAGAACAACTCCCTCTTTACTTCTTGGCATTAACAAAGCAGAACAAACTAACAGCAAGGAAAGTACTGCAGGCCTTGGGCTTCATGGCATCATGCATAATCCTGGTCCCCCATGCCAGAATGCATATGAGAAAGCTACAGTGGTACCCTAAAGAATTTATGGTCTCAACACAGGCACAGCTTAGAAACCGAAATACCACTAATCCCATGCCTGAAACAAGAGTTCCTATGGTGGGCTCAAGCATGTCAGTCAAACCCAGGCTTGCCCTTCCACAACTTTCAAGCAAGCCAAGCCATCACAACGGACGCCTCAGACCTAGGTTGGGGGACACACATGCTGGACAAATGCATACAAGGATTATGGACTCCAGACCAGCTGCACCTGCACATAAATCAAAAAGAAATGCTGGCAGTAAAACTAGCAATCCAAAATTTCAGACCATTCCTCAAAGAAGGCCATTAATGATAAGGACAGACAACACCACAGTCATGTGGTACATCAACAAACAGGGAGGCACGCATTCATACCCCCTATGCAGAATGACTCTGGACCTTTGGAATATGGCTCTGAGCTACAACATCCAGTTACAGGCAATATTTGTACCGGGAAAAGAAAACATCCTAGCAGACATGTTAAGCAGAACTACCTCGGATGCTCACGAATGGATGCTACACCGGACATCTTCAAGGCCATCACAAAGAAATGGGAATGCCACAAATAGACCTATTCGCATCCCCACTCAATCACCAGCTCAAGAAATTCTGCACAAGGACATACCACCCACTTGCTTGGAAGGTGGACTCTCTATCCTTCAGTTGGAAAGGCCTGACAGCATATGCATTTCCACCTCTTCCTTTGATGCACAAAGGTACTATTGAAAATCAAAGAGGAACGTCAAGGATAATTCTGATAGCTCCAAATTGGCCAAGACAACACTGGTATCCATTGCTGAGGAGCATGTCTCGGGAGAACGTGGACACTACCCCTGATGCCTTTGATGTTAACTCAGAACGACTACAACATCATGCATCCAAAGCTAAAAACTCTGCAACTGACTGCCTGGAACATTACATAACAGCAACTAACCCAGATTTATCCCAAAGGGTTAAAGACATTATCCTTGAGGACCCCAGACCTTCAACAAGAAGGAACTATGCAGGAAAATGGAAAAGGTTTGTCATTTGGAGTACTGAAAGAGGAAAAGATGTGTCAAAGGTAGATATTGCTAACATCCTGGAGTACTTGGCAGAGCTTCTCCATACAGGCCTGTCCTATTCATCCATCAAGATACATGCATCAGCTATTTCTGCAGAATACAGCTTGATCCTGTCTTCTCACATCCTCTACTCAGGCAGTTCCTCAGAGGAATCAAGAATGTAAAACCTCCTAGGAAACCACCATTACCAGCATGGGACTTGAACTTTGTGCTAGAAAAATTGACACTCCCTCCATT
The DNA here is from genome assembly GCF_019279795.1 of Protopterus annectens. NCBI lineage: Eukaryota > Metazoa > Chordata > Ceratodontiformes > Protopteridae > Protopterus > Protopterus annectens. The sequence goes on along the minus strand of NW_025058697.1, from coordinate 65 downwards.
TGAACCAGCAGCAACAGTAGATCTTCAACACCTATCATGGAAAACTGCTTTCCAGTTTGGCAATT
>NW_025058695.1:0-5693 GCF_019279795.1 Protopterus annectens | reverse complement strand
GCTGAATCAAAACAAAAATCCCTGCCTTGATTAGGTCCAAAAACAATAAAACTCTTTGCCTGCATACTTAAGGGATAGCACCTCAGCTAGAAAATGTAAAAACTACTTTCTCAGTGACACCACAAACATCTTCAAAACAACTTGCTTATTACCTCCATGAAACATGCACCCTTACAGTTATTTAATCTTCTTGGGATCATCTTGGGCAATGAACTCAAGTATGACCTCCATAGCAAGCCATTCATTAAAAAGACTAATCAGAGGCTTGGCATGCTATACAGAGCCAAAGTTTTTATGGTTGACTGTACCAGACCACCAGTAGCTAGAGCCTTCCTTTTTCCAGCTTCATAGGTTCATAGGTTCATAGGTTCATACTAGACTATCTGCCCTAGGGCATTTATAAGCCTAGCCAGAGTGTGTTTGGCTTTCACCACCCATTTTAAATTAATTTTGCTATGCCCTTTTTCGAGGTTAGTATACTGTGCCTCTGTCTAACAGTGACACAGAAGTGATACCCGGGGTAAACCTACGATCTCCCATCCACTCATCAAGATTCCTCTTAAAGAGAGTCAATGAGGGACTCTGCCTAACCTGGACTGGGATTTTATTCCAGAGTGAAGGGAGCCTCCAGCATGTCCTATTTATTTCAGTCCTGAGGTTCAAGTCTCTCGAGCGCGTAGCTCAATGGGATTTGGATTTTCTGAGGTGCAGCATGTCCATTAACTCCAGGTTGGACATGGTTTTATACGTCAGGCACAGATCGCCTCTGAACAGACGGTATGCCACTGAGTAGAGCTGGAGTTTCTTTAACCGGGCAGCATATGGCATCTGTTTGAGCCCTTTGATCCTCTTGGTGAGGTACTTTTGGGGTCTTTCCAGTTGCTGCAGGTGTCTGGTAAGGTACATCCCAAAAGGGGCATTGTACTCAATTATGGGCCTGATGAGGGATGAGTAAAGAGGCACAATGACCTCCCCTGATCTAGATGTGAATCCCTTCATGATTAGGTGGGCTATATAAAATGTTTTTCTAACCACTTTGGCCACGTGGTTGTCAAATGAGAGATTGCTATCAACTTGGGTCCCCAGGTCCCTAATTACTTCTTCTGTACTTAATGGATTACCACCTATGTGGTAATTTGTGGGCACTTTGTTTTTGCCAAAGGGATGACTATACACTTTTGGCTTTAGCTTGAGGCCATGGCTCTGGCACCAGTTGTCTGTTTCTATGAGGCCCTTTTGGAGGATGCTTGTGTCGGCTGGAGAGTCAATTATGGTGCCCAGTTTGCAGTCATCTGTGAACTTGGTCAGCCACAGTCCTTCCGTGTTGGCCTGTACCTCCGAAAAATATACCGAATAAGAGAGGTCCCAGGACTGAGCCTTGTGGGATGCCACTTGTAACTGGTTTGGAGTCTGACATGGCTCCAGCAATTCTAACCATGTGGGTTCTGTCCTTGAGCCAGTTTGCAACCCATCTAGTGACATAGGGTTTATATTTAAGCTGGTGAGCTTATCTATAATGCCCAAGTGGGGTATTGTATCAAGGCTTTTGCAAGGTCCAGGTAGGCTGTGTGGACCACCTTCCCTCGTCAATGGCCTTGGTGACTGTTTCAAAGAAATCAACCAGGTTTAAGAGGCAGGATCTGCCCTTAACAAAGCCGAACTGGGTAGGATCCAGTGTCTGTAGGTCCCCAATATCTTTATTTATGAGGTCCATGATGATCCTTTCCATAGCTTTGCAGACCAAGCTAGTCAGGCTTATGGGCGATAGTTTCCAGGATCCGTTGAGGCACCACCTTTCTGGAGAGGGACCACTGTTGCTGTACGCCACTCTTTGGGTACATATCCTGTAGTAAGGCTGAGATTGAACAGTAGTTTTATGTTTGGGTTTAGCTCTTCTTGGAGTTCATGTAGGACGAGCCCGGGACACCATCTGGTCCCATTGATGCTGTGTTTTTGCTTTGGAGAGGGCGGCTCTTACCTGAGCATCTGAGATGTCAGGGGGCCAGCACTCTGCTGGGATAGATATTTGCCCTTTGGTGGGGAGAAGTTTCCCTGAACCTGTCAGCTAGGATGTTGGCAATGTCTGTGGGTTCGCTGTATTTTATGTCATTTTGGACTAATTCTGAGCATATCTGGGAATTCCCACCCAGGTTCCCAACATAACTAAAGAAAGCCTTGTGATTATCCTTAGTGGCCTGTGCAATTTTTCTCTCGAAGCTGGCCTTAGACGATTTTATGAGTGCCCGTAGTTTTTTGCTAATACTGATCAGAGATGCCTTCCCTTTTTGGGATTTTGCTCTATCATGTAGCAGCTTCCTCCTTCTATTGTGTAGTTCGTTTAGGGCTGGGGTCCACCAGACAGGATGTCTGCCTTTGGAGGATTGGGTCTTGGTTTTATTTGGGATTGCATGATCCATGCATTCCTGAAGGTGTTCATAGAATGTGTTTATAAAGGATTCTACGGTCTGGGCCATATTTTCCACAGGCCCGGGGCTTTGAAGGATTCCACCTTGGTTTTGAGAAGTGTGAAATTTGCTTTAGAGAAGTTTTTTACTGTGGTTTTCTGGGCAGGGGGTGGGGTCGGGATGTGAATATCCAGTGAGATTAGTTTATGGTCTGATCTTACCAGTGAGGGATACACTTCTGGTCTGGAGCATAGAGTCCCCATGTTGGTGATGATCAGGTCCAGTATGTTTTCCCCTCTTGTGGGAGTGGTAACAAGTTGTTCCATAGCATTTGAGTTTATAAATTCTAGGAACCTTTGGGCTAGGGTGTTGGAGCTAGAGTAATGCTCCCAGTCTATGTTTGGGTAGTTGAAGTTGCCCAATATAATGGTGTTTGGAGAGACCTTCATATTTTCCAGTGTTCTCAGGAAGGCCGAGTGGGGTTCCTGGGTTTGGGAGGGTGGTCTGTAGCAGGCTATAAACTGGAAGGCAGTTTTACCCACTGTTAGTTGCACATGGATAGTCTCTGATGCTTTGTGCTGTGCCACCAACCTGGAGGTGTGGGTATCTTTGACAATATTGATACTCCCTCCTTTTGTGGTTCGGTCCAAGTTTTGGGGCAAAAGCATGGTATGAGGTATAACCTGGTAGTGCTGGGGTGCTCGGAGCCTTGAACCAGGTTTCTGTTACTGCACAGATATTGATGTTCTCCATGCTAAGGAGAGTTTCGAGTGCATGCATCTTGAGGTTTAGACTTCTGGCATTGAGTAGCATTACTCTTAGTTTCTTATCCCTTGTGATACCTATGGAGGTGGGGTTGTCTTTTTAGCCTTGCCCAAAAAAAGCATTATTGGGGGAGCAAGATCCTTTGCCCATATCCGAAAGCCCAGGGGTGACAGGTGCAAGCCGTCCCTAGCGAAGCATCGTGGCTTATCAAGCATGTCATCCCAGGCTGACAGGCATTGGATCCCCTTTGAATGACACCAATAATTAAGCCAATTGTTGAAATTGATCATCTTGTCTTCATATTGTGGCATCATTCTTGGTGAGGGTAAGATGCTACTCAAGGTCAGGGTCATACAGGCCTGGGCTACATGCTCAGAGAGCTCCTCTATGTCTCTTTTCATGTAGTCCAGGGAGGTACGTCTCAGATCATTCACACCAGCATGGACAATGACTGAGTCATATTTGTACTTGCCTTGGAGTGACCTGAGTGCTTGTGTTATGTGGTGGATCCTATCGCAGGACAGGCAGCTCACCGTGACCTTCTCCTTGTTCAGCCTGGTGAGCGGGACGTCAGTGTGCCTGACGATAGAGTCACCTATTACAAATGTATCAGGTGTGTTGTTTAGCCTTAAGGGCTGTAACTGTTCAGCACACTGGCTTTGTGAGCTATGTGTTGCACGTGTTTTGTTTTGGGGTAGCGGTTGCTTGGGTGTCTGCTTTGGAGGTCTCTGCTGCTTAGGCAGATTTTTATTTAGAGCCTCCGAGTATGTTTTTTTGTGTTTATGTGTTTGGTTTGCTGTCGTGGTAGGTCTATGTGAGACTGGAATTGTAGTGAGTGTGGTTTCCTTCTCCTCCTGACTGGTTACGCCAGTACTGAGTTGAGAGAGCTTAGCCTCCAGTTTGGCTATATGGTTGCATCTCTCACATGTGTTGGAATTTGTTGGGAGGAGGAGAGGGTTGTCTGTGTACATGAGGCAGTTGTAACATTGCCTCAAGATTCCCAGATTCACCAGCTGGACCTGAGAGGAGATTGACAACTGACCTTATTCCTTTATAATTGAAAAAAGGGCCAATGGGGAACAAGATACTCAAGGGGAGTTTGTGAGGGTGTAGTGCTTTTAATTTTTTAGTGCTGACTTATATAATTGCTTTAGTGAGCAAGTGCCAGGTAACTTAAATGTAATGTGTTACAGGTAACTTAAATGCAAAAACGACAAACAGTAACTTTCTTTCAAGTGAAACAAGGAAATAAGTACAGTAAGCAATGCAGATATCACTAGGGATCCACAGAAGCACTGAAAAGCCACGTTTTAGGTGGAATTAGCATTTCAGGGAAATAATAAGCAAACAAACAACAAGCATACAAACAAAGCTAGATTCAGCAGGCCTGGATCTAGTCTATGCTACAGCAAACAAGGTGTACCAATTTCAGTAAGAAACAGTTCAAATATGCAGGCACTATAAGCCTTTAACCAGAAATTCCCAGCTCAGAAGGGCAGAGTCCAGGCTCTCCTCCCACAAGAGTGCAGACCACAAATCTTCGTAATGTAAAATAACTGGCCTGAAACCCAAGTGCTTAAACCAGAACTAATACACTTTTAGAATAACAAACACTGAGCCCTCAATCAGCAGTTCCCAACTTAGAAGGATGTAAGCTACCTGTCCTGCCACCACAGTGCAGGCCACAAACCTTCCTAATGTAAAACAACTGGTCTGAAGCCCAAGTGCTTAATCCAAAAGACTTAGAATGATAGCTACACTTTAATCAAGTTACTACCAAGCAGTAATAAATACAATTGAATACTTTAAAGAATGCCTGGATTAGTGCTCAAGTTATACAAACAAAGCTAGATTCAGCAGGCCTGGATCTAGTCTATGCTACAGCAAACAAGGTGTACCAATTTCAGTAAGAAGCAGTTCAAATATGCAGGCACTATAAGCCTTTAACCAGAAATTCCCAGCTCAGAAGGGCAGAGTCCAGCCTCTCCTCCCACAAGAGTGCAGACCACAAACCCTCTTAATGTAAAATAACTGGCCTGAAGCCCAAGTGCTTAAACCAGAATTAATACACTTTTAGAATAACAGACACTGAGCCCTCAATCAGCAGTTCCCAACTTAGAAGGATGTAAGCTACCTGTTCTGCCACTACAGTACAGACCACAAACCTTCTTAATGTAAAACAACTGGTCTGAACCCAAGTGCTTAAACTAAAGGCTTAGAATGAGTTACACCAAGCAGTAATAAATACAATTGAGTACTTTTAAGATACAAGATGATGCAAAGCAAAATAAAGTAGGAAGAAACAGAAATGCAGTAAAAGCAGATAACAGTTTTTTTTGAGTGAGCAAATGAGATGGGCCCAGGAGTTACAGGACAGAAACAAGTGCAAATGCAGGCCTTCAAATCAGAAAGTTGAGAGAGATGGAAGACCCAAATGGCCAATAACTACAAATTCTGGGCCAGAACCACTCCTTATGTGGTAGACAGGTTACCTAATGTACACCCCAATGATAATAAAGGAAC
>NW_025058694.1:0-4802 GCF_019279795.1 Protopterus annectens | reverse complement strand
AAAAAATTTCCATCTGGAGCTAAAGAGACTTGAGTTGGAGGCCAGGAGTTTGGAAAGAGAAGAGCTGACAGACTGTGGTGCTAGAGAGTGAGTAAAAGGGAGAAACTGTGATGTTTGCGGGCTGAGGAGAATGAGAAACTGCTATGCCTGGAAGCTGGGAAAAGGAGGCAGAGGAAGCATGAAAAGGAGATGCTGACTTTCACCAGAGTCATGGAGGTAATGGGGAAGGAGTAACTGGACCCCAGAAGCACAAAAGGTCAGTAAATTTTTCTGCAGTTTAAAGGGGGAGATAATTTTGATAGTTTCATTCATATGTTTGAGAGGGTATGTAAACAGTATGATGTTGACCAAAGGCTCTGGGCAGTTCCTGACCCCTTACTCGATGGTAAAGCTGTAACAGTGTTGTTTAAAAATTCTGATCATGAATGTTTTGATTATACTGTTTTTAAAAAATGTCTGTTAGAATTTTTAAGCTAACACCTGAAACTTATAGGAAAAGTTTTGAGCATAGACACAAGGCAGATGAAAGTGTGTGTGAATATGTTGCTGAACTGAGCACTTATTTTCATAGGTGGGTTGGATGTCAGGTCACCATTTTGAAGGGCTGGCAGACCTTTTGGTGAGGGAACAACCCCTTTAGCACTTTGCCTGAGGACATGAGGATCTGGTTAGCTGATAGACAATGTGCTACTTCAGATGATTGGGAAGAAGGGAGACCTATACCTAGCAAGCGGCATCCCTGCACAGGAAAGGACCCCAGTACTGCTCATGCATCTAAAGGAACCCATGGGGGGCAGCACAGACTGCCCCAACAGAATCTGCCAGTAGCAGGGGAACCACTAGTCCAGGTACATTTCCAGGACTAGGGTTAAATGTTTTGAATGCAACCAGTGGGCCATGTGGAAAAGATGCCCACGGGAGGCGGGGAACAAAAGGTGAGGGGCCAGTAAGTGGAAAACAAAATGCCAAAGTAGGTTGTCTTGAGACAACAGGGTACCAAACTACCATCCTGCAGATGTCCTGATAGGGAAGGATTTTGATGAGGCAGTACCATGTGTTATAACATGCAGTCAGGCTAGGAGACAAGCATGTGGGGCTGGTAGCCTGGGGGGAGTCCCAGACAGACTGCATACTAGCAGCCAGGACTGGTGAGGGGGTTTCTTCAGGGAGGAGCTATGCTGTAGCAGTGAGACTGAAGGTGAGCCACAGCTGCTTGTGGGTACTGATGTTCCCTTGGACAGAGTGACTGCAAAGGTAAGGTGAGTAGTAGTACCCAGGCTGACAGTGAGGCACCACTGTCAGAGGATGCCAGACTTCCTTGGAAGGGACTGGAGGTACAAAGAGAGAGTTGAGACAGGCTCAGCTCTCAGACCCTACATTGCAAGGCCTGAGGCAGGTAGCTAGTGAGGCACCTGATTCTAAAGGGGAAGGGGAATCTGTATACTGGGCAAAGGGTTACTGATAGAGAGTGGACCCCTGAGGGAGGGTAGAAGGTGAAAGGAAAGGTTGGTAGTGCCTAGAGCCTACTTTTTGCTTCTAGCCATAGCCCATGATATTCCCTTTGCAGGTCATATGGGCATAAAACTACAAAGAGACATATTATGCAGAACTTCTATTGGCCTGGAATTTCCAGAGATGTAACAGGGTACTGCAGGACCTGTGAGCAGTGCCAAAAGGTAGGCAAGGCAGGAGACAAGGTGAGAGCTCCTTTGATGCCTTTGCCTGTGATTGAGGAGCCATTTCAGAGGGTAGCTTGGGATACCCAAAATTCCACGGGGAAAAATATATCCTAGTGGTAGTAGATTATGCTACAAGATACCCTGAGGCAGTGGCTCTGCCTCCATTGAGGCAGAAAAGGTGGAAATGCTTTGTTAGAGATTTTCAGCAGGGGAGGTTTCCCAAAAGAAATACTGACTGACAGAGGTGCCAATTTTGTCAGACCTGCTGGCTTGTCTGTGGAAGTCCCGTGGGGGGAAGCACCTGAAGACCACCCCCACCATCCCCAGACTAATGGTCTTGTTGGGGGTTAAACTCTACAATCAAGTCCATGCTATGGCATTTGCAGACCAGTTTAAGAGGGGTGGGACAAATATTTGCCCCATTTTTGTTTTTTTTTTTGGGGGGTTTACAGGGGAGGGGCCCGGGAAAAAATTTAAAGGTTTTTCACAAAGTCTGTTGGGCATAGTTAAACCTCGGGAAATGGGGAATATGGGGGAGGGAAAACCTCAAACCCCCAAAAAGAAAAAGGTGGGATGACGGGAAATGCTTGAGCTAGGGGTATGTTGGGGGGCAGGGTAATGGTTCTCATTCCTGTCAGACAAAAAAGCTGCAAGCAGCTTGGGAGGACCCTACAAGGTGGAAAAAAGGTAAGTGATGTTAACTACGTGGTGGAACTGCTAGGCAGGAGGCAGGGGCACAAATTGTACCATGTTAACATGAAGAAACCTTACCATGATAGGGAGGCCCTTGTGCTGAGATTTGCAGTGGTTGCAGGAGGAGTCTGAGGGAGATCTGTGACTGATCTCCTCAGTGAGGCTGGACTGACACCTCAGTGGAAGGGGTAGCAATGTCCCAGCAGCTATCTCCTACCCGGGTTTTGAAAATCAAGCAGTCTTACAGGAGTGTGGGGACATGTTCACGGGGAAACCGGGCTGGACCCACCTGGTGCAGCACAGTGTGGATACAGGACCCCAAGGGCCTATTAGGCGGGCCCTTATAGGGTGCCTGAGAGAGTCAAACAGACTCTGAGGGGGAACGGGAAATGTTGGAACTAGGGGTGATTCAAGAGTCCAACAGTCCCTCCCCAGTGGTGCTGGTGCCAAAGAAGGATGGCAGCACCAGGTTCTGTGTGGACTACAGGAAATTAAATAGTCAGATGCTTACCCATGCCTAGGACAATGAGGGCCCCGAGCAGCTGGGTGGGGCTAAGTTTACACCATTTATCTTACCAAGGGTTGCTGGCAGGTGGCCTTGACTCCCGGTGCTAAAAAGAAGTCAGCCTTTGTGACTCCTTTTGACTTGTATGAGTTCACAAAGATGCCCTTTGGGATGGAAGATGGCCGAGCAGCTTGCCAGAGCTGGGAGATCATATCCTAGCAGGAGCAGGAGGGTTTCCCTTGCTTACCTAGATGATATTGCCATCTACAGCCATTCCTGGGAAAGCACCTTCAGCATGTCCGGGAGGTGCTGGGCAGACTACAGAGGGGAGGGTTGACCATTAAGCCAGCAAATGTCAGGTGGGTTAGAGGTCTCCTACCTGGGACATAAGTGGGAGTGGTAAGACAGCCAGAACCTGCCAAAGTGAAGCCATTCAGGCATGGCCTGCACCTGTTACCAAAAGCAGGTGAGGGCATTTTTGGGACAGCAGGTACTACAGTAAGTTTGTCCCCAGTTTTAGTACCTTACCTGCTCCCCCCACAGACCTGACAAGGAAGAACAGGCCAGATAAGGTAGTGTGGACCCCCGCATGTAGCAGCATTCCAGGAGCTTAAAGAAGCTTTGGGAGGCCCCTGTTTAGCCAGTCCAGATTACAGCAAAAATTTGTTGTGCAGGTGGATGCTTTAACCATGGGGGTTATTAGCCAATTTTTCAGAGGGGGAAGAGCACCCAGTGGTTTATTCAGTAGGCTCCAACCAGGAGGAATGCTATGACTGAGAAAAGGAATGTGGGCACTGCAGAAACTTCAGCCTTATCTGTATGGAAAAATTCACTGTAGTGACAGATCACAATTTTAACAGGGTTTAAAACAGAGCCAGCCAGCAAAATGCCAATTGCTAAGATGGAGCCTAGGGTTGCAAGCATATGAATGTCAGTGCAGCACCAGTGGATTAGCAATCCAATGCAGATGGTCTCAAGACAGGGAATGGGTAAGGTATACTCAGATAGACCTAACCCTCTCAAGCAATGTTTTCAAGGGTCACTTGAAAAACTAGCTTGAGTTCTCGGGGGGTTTTGAAGATAGGTGAAGGCTGCCAGCCTAGCAGATAGAATTTTTTAGATAATTCTTCATTTTTTAATGTAAGCCACAGGCTTGTTTCTTAAATATGAAAAGAATGTAGGAAATTGAACTGAAAAAATGTACAACAATGCATTTCTGTAAGAAAGCTGATAAGTCAAGCATTTCATGACTGGCTTTGATCTCAGTGCTTGGATCCGATATGTCTGGATGAAGGAATTCTGGCTATTGTTTGAGACCAGAGTTAATTGCTAGAATTTGCATGTATAATTTATTTTATTTCTGGCTTCCTGACAGCTGCAAGATCAAAAGGGTTATTAACCTGAGTTCTGTTAGCCTGGGAACCAGAAAGAAATTATGTAATCTGAAATGAATCAGTGGTACTGTGTTTCAATTTAAAAAAAAAGAGAACATTTAGCATTTTTTTTGAGAACATCCAAAATCACCAGCACTGTCTTGCTCTATATGTAAGTTTATTTTAGAACTGTTTTCTCAGATATAGCTAGGAAATAGGAAGATTGGATTTTTTTCTGTATTGATGTCAGAACCTTTCTACTGTATTAAGTATTTCTCTGTGATCTCTGAACTCTTGACTAGCACTGTGAAGTAAGAAGTATTGTCTTGCATTTTTATTTATTATTAAATATTTTAAACCTTTCAACTGTGGCTGTTTTGTAGAGATAATTTAACTCTATAGTACATTGATTTTATAGTGATACTGTACAAAGTCACTCCAAATAAGCCTTGACTATTCAGTTCACCATTTGGATAATAATATTGCACAGTATAATTGGACACAATTTCATAAGGACCTTTGTAGCTGATAAATATTAGTGGGGGGGGTGGC
>NW_025058693.1:0-6968 GCF_019279795.1 Protopterus annectens | reverse complement strand
CCCCAACATTTTGGGGCTTTTTTTCCCAACCCTTTTTCATGGGTTTGGCAGAAATGGGGAGGGGTTGTGGATGGATGGATGGATGGATGGATGGATGGATGGGTTGCTATTTTTAATGCTGTTAGACTTGCAGTTGTACAGCAGTAAGTCCATCAGTCATAAAAATATAGTTCCTGGTTACAGCCAAAAGCACGCTTGCTAATTAAAAGAACTGAACCCATAAAATAAATTGTTAAACAAGCGGTGATCGAGGTAGGTATGTTGTTCCTTCGATAAAGTAAACTTCACTTCGATTCAATCCAAGTAATGCTCAAAATAAATTTATTGGTTAAAATAATGATCGTATCGGGTTTATTGCCTGTAGTAATTCCCCAGGGAGACCAACTTTCCAAACGATACCATTACATTTTTTGGCATTCAGTTTTAGACCATGGCTCAGGCTCTAATTTTTAATGTGTGACAAGCCCTCTGGGAGGATTAGTGCCCTTGAGGAATTATTTGATTGCACCGAGCTTGCAGTCGCCTGCAAACTTGGTTGACCATAGACATTTGATAGCTTTGATTTCTGAAAAGTAGATGCCAAGAAGGAGTGGCACCAGCACAGAGTCCAAAGGGATTCCTATAGTGACTGACCTTTTGTGGAGGTAGTCTTCTATCCTGACTTCCTGTGTCCTGTGAGCCATTTGGCTGTTTAACTGGTGATATAGAAGTTTAGTCCTAGTTTTGTGAGTTTGCTGCCATGTCTGAATAGGAGTACTTTTGAATGTTTTGCCATTTTGCCCTCATCCATAGCTTTGGTGACTTTCTCAATGTCCACCAGGTCGAGTAGGCACAGTCTGCCTTTGATGAAACCAAACTGTGTCAGATCTAATGTCCGAAGGTTTCCTATGTCTTTATAATATCCATGATAATTCTTTCTATGGCTTTACATATGTCAAACTTATGGGTCTCTAGTTAACAGAGTCTGTAGGTGGCATACCCTTCTGCAGAGGGAATAACTGTTGTAGTTCTCCATTCACTAGTCACAAAGCTAGTTAGGAGGCTAATACAGAACAGGGATTTTAGAGAGCGTGATAAGGTCATATTTCATGCTATTCAGAAGGCATCTCTGGTTACTACCTGGGCCCATAAATGCAGTAGTTTTTTCTCTTGCAGATCTCATTGAGGACTTCTCTAGTGAAGAAGAGCCAGTGCGCCAGGCCATTATTTAATACTGTTGTCGTATCTTAAACATCATTGAATTGTACTAATACTGTTCTGTATGATGCATTACATGACTGATGTAATTAAAAAAATGTAAATACATTTAAGTGAAGCTCGTCTTCACAGGCCTGTTTTGAAAAGGGGCTGTTAACATCTGATTATGCCAGTTAGTGTATGGAGTTTGGAAAAAAAAAAAAGTGTACAAAATTTTAAAAAGTTTGACAGTCTTCATATAGTCTTTGAACAAATGTACTGGATTTTGCTCTGATGGTAATGACATTATTGCAATAGCAGTGAAAATTTGACTTGTGGTAGTGCCTCAGAAAGACTTCTTGTGATCTTTGAGCACAAACTTTTGTAGTGGTATAGGGTACCAAATAAGTGAAAGACCATTTCTAGTACACTAAATAACTCCAACAGTGTCCTCATCAGTTTTTAAATTATCACTAACCCCGTAAAAGTCTTGTTAAAATGTGTTCTCATTTTCCTTTTGTACTTTGTTTTTTATCATAATTAGCTTAAATTTAGCTTCTGAAAAACACATTTTTGTCCCTTGTGTTCTGTAGATACATAAATACTCTGTATTCTGGCCGCCTACCAAAAGTTAGTCTGTAAATGGAACAACAGTGCTACTGTTAAATTTTTAGCAAAGGAAGTCATTTTAATGACTTTGACCCACTGTGTTCTGCCAAGTACATTTCACTGTTGCTTAATTTAAATGTTATTCCAACAGCTTGTAAACAAACAAAACCTGCATTTGTTAAACTTGCAGGAGGAAATGGCACTTCCCCCTAATGAACTGAGCTTTAGCTAACTGCAGACCACTCAATTGTATCGAATACTTCCATAATCAGCTGCCTTGATTTCCTTACTCAGATTCCTAGAATAAGCTTTCAGCTGAATGTTAGCAATATTTAAAGTATAAGATCTTTATTCTTGGCTTATTTTGTTATTTACTTATTTTTCTTATTCTTGAGGTGAGAGTTTGAAAGCTATCTAACAAGTGCTGGATCAATTTACTAGTTTTTTAAAGACCATCTTAAAAAAATAAATACATTTTTTTTGTACTCTAGTATTGCATGATGGATTCAGTCTAAACAGCTTCCTTTCATGGTCACACTTTGCTGACCTGTCTTAAACACCTAAATTCTCAGCTCTTTAGAAAAGGGCTGTACGATTTGTGTTTTTTCCCCAGAGGGGAACTTGACCTGTTTTCACTTAAGTATCAGATGCCGTGTTTGTACTTAATGATGATCATTGTTCTCTTGTGATATACAGGAAAATGCCTTGTATTAGAAATATTTAGGTATGAACATGTTAAATATTCAGTTTTCCTTTTATTTTATGTAAAATCACGCAAAAGCTTTCAAGTTTCTTTAAAAGCAGTCTGTGACAAAATTTTCCAATACATACTCCACCTAGATTGATTTGAGAATAATTTCTGGAATTGTATGACTTTTAGAATGAAACACTTGTGCTTTGGGATACACATTCCTGATTAGCAACCTATTTTAATTGCATTTTTCAGAGGGCAACCACTCCCTTTTACTCCTTTCTCCTTTTATTACTAGCTAGGTGGTGGGTGAAGGGGGCAGTGCCTTAAAACTGTATTCATCTATTTTATCTTCCCTTTCTTGACCTCTAGATTTATGCCTAAAATTTGGAAACATGCCTTACTTATCTCGCTTCCTAAATTTAACTTATAAAATCTTTTATGACTTTCATTACAGTTTCCCCAGTAAAGGAACAACTGTCAACATTTTTTGGGGAAAATCAGATTATCAAAAAATTTTGGCTTTCAACATGGTCTCCCCCAGTAGAGACAAATGCCAACATCATTTGAAGAAGAAAAAATATTAAATGTAGTTGTGACTGGAAACTAAGTGATCAAAATGCAGTGTTCAGTTTCTTTTCAGACTAATACTGAAAGGTTGTGCATCATCTACTCCTCTACTGTCATGGCTAATTCCCAGGCTGCTGTACTGTAGAGATCAAATGTGCACTGCTGCCTTTTCTTGCATTTTTTGGCCAAATGGTCAAAAATAAGTTTGCTGAAGAGATGTTTGCAAAATTGTCAAAAAAAAAAAAAGAGAGTCTTTTTACAAATAGGTTATAAAATACTGTAGCATGCATGATATTCTTTCCAGCATAGATACTGGAGAAAGCACAATATCAGAGCAGCTTTACACAATTTTGTAATAAATAATGTATGTCCATTTTTTGGACTTCAGTAGAACCTTTGGCTGTGGTCATCCTTTATTTGGTTATTGATTAGATGGTAAAAGAGAGTTGTATGAAAGAACCTGGCTAACTGCTTCTGTCCCTTTTTTATTTTTTTATCATCTCTGACGTCCTACAAAATTTTTCATTTCTGGTTCATTTGTACTCTGTATACCAATTACTATTAAGGACCACTACAGGCAAAAACTGAAAAAAAAATTGTTCTACCTTTAAGTCCTACTCATTTAAAACCTGCTAATAATACCAAAATAACTGCTTATTGTTAATTTTATTTTTTTTCCTAACCCTGAATGCTGTCATTGGGGCAGACATGCTGATGTGATTTTGTTTTCATAGAAAGCTGCTACTTGCCCATAATTTGACATTTGATTACCGGGAAAGTCTAACTGGGTAGAAACCCATTTTCAGCACAGGCCTGTGGGGAAGCTGAAAATTATTACAAAACATTTTAAGAACAATAATTTTACAGTCTTCAAAATAAAACAAAACATCTGCAGTTTAAATTATAACATTAGTGATGATATAAAAGCATTGGTTAAGAATTAATACAATTTATATGACAATCATTTAATATTTATAGAAATTTTAGAAAGTTTGGAGAGAAATTAAATTTAAGTTAGTGTAATACAGACAAGAATTGGAATATGAAGTTAGGGGGAAAAACAGGCTTATAGTATATTTAGAGGTAAAGTCGGGGAAGAGAATTTGATAGAAGTAAGGAAGTAAGTGAAGAATGGAGAGTGAAGTATAAGGATTGAAAAGGTACTTGTTCACATTTTCACATTTAGAGAAGCAGTTCATCCTGGTTTTGAGCAAGAACCGAGTCAGATTTTAGCTAGGTACAAGTAAGAAGTTCCAGGCCTTAACAACCTTGTACGAGTACAGCATATTTCATAGGTTTGTAGACAGGAGTTTTTGGTCACTGGATTGCAGTAACCAACTGGGAACATAGTTGTGCAGAATGTCTTTTAGCGCTGGACAGGCAGATGGATGCAGGATAATTTATAGGTGGTAAGAAGCTGTGTGTGTTAGTTGATGAAGCAGTTCTAACCATTTTAGGCTTTTTAGTGCTATACAGTGGTGGGTTCTGAAAGAGGTATTTGCTGCAGATTTAGCAAGCTTGTTATAGCATTGTTCAAGTTTTAATTTTTGTGAAGCCTGGAGGTTAATAAGGATGGGGAGTGCCATAAAGAAGTGTGGGGAGAGTGCACTGTGAGGGTGCAGATGATGAAATTGCAGTACCCTACTCTGTACTGTCAGATCACGATCCCATTCACTTAGAATGGAGGGTGTGACAAATGCTGTCAAGTTTGAGAATCCTTGGTAAAAAGTCAGTGACTTTTTTGCAATGACTGTTACATATGTGCTACATGACCTAAGCAAAGTACTTGAAGGGGATAAATAAATGAGCGCTTGGACTTTAACAACTGATATTTTGAGTTCCAAATAATCCTAACTATATTAATTAAGAAACTAAGTTAAACTAATATTTTGATTTAAATTGGTTTAGTTTATATACATATATGCGTGCATGCATGCATATATATATATATATATATATATATATATATATATATATATATATATAGTCCTAAAAATGGTTAAAAGGTACACTATTAGTTTCATTAAAGGCAGTCTCAGCTTCTGGAATCTCATGTTGTTACAGATTGTGATTTATTCCTAGGGAGAAAACCTTTTTTTAATAATGGGTGGAAACTTAAATGGTCTGGCTTCGGTAATTTCCTTGAGTGTGTCTAGAAGTTGAACAGGATAATTTCTGTCCAATAGCAACATTTTGAGAACATTACATTCTTTTAGAAAAAGTTCATCTTCGCTGACTAAGTGTGAAATGCTAATGAACTGACCCCTGGCCAAATTATATTTCATAAAACGTGGATGCATACTACTATAGTCTAAATACTTATTTCTAAAAGTACTTTTTCTATGTAATGTAGACATCCAACACATATTAATAGTATCCAGTGAAATGTGTGTGTCAAGAAAGTCAGCCTGTTTGCCACAAGAAGCCAGTTTGAATTTTAGAAATGGAATGGATTCAGATATTGCATCCAGGAAATTATGTAAATGTTGCTCACCACCTTCCCACACAAAAAACACATCATCAATGTACCTCTTGTATATTTTCACAAACTTGAAATCAGGTAAATATATCAAGGAATTGGATTCCCAAGCTGCTAAAAGTAAATTTGCGAAGGCAGGGGCCATTTTTGATCCCATTGCCACTCCTCTGATTTGTTGATATATAGCATTATTAAAGTAGAAAAAGTTACCTTCTAGTACCAAAGAGGTCAATGTACAAATTGTAGTTATTTTCTGTGGACTAAGGCCAGAGTGTAGTGATAAATAGGACTGAAGAAATTCTATGCCTTCTTTATGGGGGATATTGGTATAGAGGGTCTGTATATCCAAAGTTACTAGTAAAATGTCTTGAAATGGGTGGATTTAAGTGAAGAAGATTCAAGAAATCCCACGAATCACGTAGAAATGGGGCAGTTCACAATGGGATTGAGAGTCCAGTCAGGGTCTGAATTTTTTCTGTCTTGGTTTTTGATTCCCGAACCGCTTTCCATAGCCGCGAAAAGGATTAACTGAATCCTTATGTAATTTGGGTATACCAAAGAATTTCCCCAATTGTGGACAAGGAACTTCCATGAAGTCTGCCTCTTCCGTGGAAATCAACTGTTGTCTAGAAAGTGATTTGAGAAATCTGGCAATCTTTTTGAACTCTTGATTGACATCTGACATCTGTACCAAGATACAATAGTTGCTGTTACTTAAGTCATCCTGTAGAGTGGAAACGTAACGTTGTTTTTCCATAAGTAACTACCCCTGTTCCCTTATCAGCAGTCCTAATTCTCGAGTTTGTCACGCATAATATCAGTGGATTCTTCTTTGGAAAGGTTGAACCACTTATGGGGACTGGGGTGACTGAGTAAGTTACGAAAGTCCTTTTCACATAGTTATAGAAAAATCTGTAAAGTATTATTTAAACGTGGATTGAACAAACTGCGTTTGTGAGGGAGATTGAAATTCACATTAACCAGATCATTGTCTAACCCTGAGTTCTTCTCACAAATTAGCTTTAAGTTAAGTTTTCTGAGATAGAGACTTAGATCCAAAAGCAAGGACTGCAACTCCGCTCTTTGTGAGGGAATGAAAGTAAAGCCCTTCTTTAAAACTTGAATGGTATGACAGGACAAACTTCTGTCTGTGAGTTAAAAATCTTGGGGGTGGTAGTATCAGAGAGAGAAGGGACATCCGTGCAGGTTGTTAAGGGAACATTTTCCTCTGACGTCCCCTGACCATCTGAGGTGGTTGGTGAAACAATTCCTTCTCCTGTATTAATGGAGAAATGTGGTCCTGAAGGATGGACTGTGCCCTTTGTCTTTGAAGGCTGGCACGAGTGTTGTAGAAGAATGCGTTTCCCCTGCCTCTTTGACTCTGTCTTTTTTGGGTTTTTGTTTTTGGAAAACCTTTTTTCCTTTTGGGGGGGGGTTTTTTTA
>NW_025058692.1:0-5498 GCF_019279795.1 Protopterus annectens | reverse complement strand
TAAGGTAGCTTTCCCAACTCTTTGATCCTGATCTACAACAGGGATTAACACATAAAAGTCATTGTCAGAGGATGAGGAACAATATACCTGTATTTAAAGATACAAACCTGGTGCCTCACAGTGATTGACAGGGTCTGCTCCACTCAAGTTCCTCAGTGAGTGGTAGTCCCAAAAGAAACACTGCAATTGCCAAATTGTATTTCTGCATCAGTAGGCAATCCTTCCTTAGCACCACTGGGGCCATCTTCCATCAAATGAGTCTGTATTACACTCTTTAACCCCTCAGTCTACCCAACACATAATTTATCCTTGAAGCTAAGATCTATGACACAGTCTACACTATAAGCCCTCAGTTACCCCAACATGCAGTTTTTTCAATCACATTTTGGAGCAGATGTTTAGAACTGAAGACGTTTATGTTTTTCATAGTAAATGAATGAGTGTATGAACTGCAAGAAAAAAGAGGGCAAAAATACAAGGCTGTTCTTTGGCTATAATTCCCCTTACTCCTAGAGTAGTTGTTAACTCTTTAAGCTGACTGGAGGATGAAAAGCTGTTCAGACTTTCAGAAGGCATCCTTTCACCTCAAACTTAAGCTAATCAGGTGACTGGGCCTTACATGTTGGTAGGCCTTTACTGGTAAAATGCAGTGGCGGCTGGTGACTTCAACAGAGCAGGGGCTGCAGAGATGCTGAAATGTCGTAAGGGGTCAATGAAGTTAGTGTGTGGCCACTGTAACCATAGGGAGATATGCACAAAACCACACAAAAAACTAACTTTAATTAAATACTTTGCCCAGTGGCAAAACTATCATTAGTGAGTTCCAACTGACAAAAATAAGTAGAAGAATAAAATATTTCAATGCATTGCTGCATGACAGTTTACTTAATATCTAGATGGAAACAAAAGGTTGTGGAGGCATGAAAAATAAAATAACATTTTAAAATACATTACTGGAATGCCAGTCAAATCAAGTATAAGAAACCAAGAGAAGCACTACTAACTCATGGCAAACCACTTCTCCTTTTGCACTGCAGTTCTAATTATAATATATTCAGCTTTATTGTGTACCTTCAAAATATGCTGAAAGTAGAACGTGATGCCCCAATTTGCAAAAATGTTTCTATCCAAAAGCATTCAAAGTTTTGCCTGACAACTTGTTTCATGAAAACATGATAAAGTAAAACGAAAGCCAAATAAGAAATGCTTCAAAGATACATTAAGCTTAAAGGATTACGTATATTATGGACCAATACATGATTGGCATTCTGTTTCTGTTTACGGTAAAGCCTGCAGAGATGACTGGAAGTCTCCACACAAGTAATGAGCTTTTGTACGACAATGAAATCCTGTCCTCCAATACCAAGGCTTATACATTATCTAGTCGAAAGCATTCTGCGGCTTTGCACAAATAGAGTGCTTTCAATGTTGGCAATTTTTAACAGTATGCTTATTAGCTTACTTGCATCTTACTACGTCGTGATGTTTACCTTTTATGGTCATTAAAGAATTAAGCATTTCAAAACACAGAGCAACAGGCACTCCCTTTGAGTAATAAGCATAAATCAACAGTACAAAATATGACAGAAACTGCAGGACCATTCTGCAAAAACTGCTGACAGATGAAAATAATAGCACTTATGCAGTGTGTCCTCCTAATCCAAGGTAGATAGCTAACTACTCCTTGCCTCTGCTTGGACACATCCAGAGTCACTACATGGGGAGTAAAAGCAACAAGCATGTCAAGCAATTTGAAATCTCTGCTGACTGTGATGGGTTCCTGACACATTTGTCATACCTCTCAACTTCATGAGCAAGAAATCTTGACAAAGCCATACACAGAAGTGGACAAAGGCACAAATAATAAGGACAATTTTAAATATTGCCTCTATCAAACTTAGAAAGATAATAGAATATCAGGGTTCAGGTATTAGTATGAATTTTCTGAAGGGTATAAAATCTGAAACCTACAAATGCTGTCATTTTCTGAACTTCAGTCTTTTAGTGATCTACATAGTCACTAATTTGGCATAAAAACACAATTTTATGAAAATGGACCAAAAATGTGATGCAAAACATAAAATAGACACACAATGCCAGCTTCTACCTGTCAAAGAAGGGACACTTTAATATTAGTAATACAAGTACCTGAGCAGCTGACAAAACAAAAAGAATCTACATGCATTTCAAGTAATCTATAACTTTGATTATTACAGTTATTTTCTTAATTGTAAACCTCCATGTTTCCAAATTGTATATTTTAAGAGGGATTATTAGGGAGCACATTTTGAGCCAAAAATTGTGATAATATGCTGGAGAGGTTGGCTATGCTCTAATTTATAGCACTTATTTGCATGTACCCTAACCTGTTGTTAATGCGCAGTAAATCTGAACAAGGCCAAACATATTGTGTAAGCAATATTATAAACAGTACTAAAATTGCTCTATAAATTCTGGAGACAGTTGGATAGAACGCTCTTACTTCACACACATGCATTTTTATGAAGGTTATGAAGTTCGAAACTTGGTTTGTTTTAGTGACTTCTGCAAGTAACCATTTAGAAAATTAAACTACAAATTTTATGAACAACAAAACCAAAAAATAATAGTTTAAAATCTATCTATATTCTTTTAGTACCTTTGACAGTTGGGAGGTATAGTCTAGCTAAGCCTGTCTGAGTTTTAAGGCCCTTTCCCCTGACAAAATATTGAACCCTGAGCTCTAGCCATTCCACTAACCACATTTCTGGCTATTTCACCCATTTACCATATAAATACTCAATGTGCATACTGCTTTACTTCCAATGATTGACTCATTTGAAAGTTTTATTTTGTATTTTTACAGCACAAACATTAAGTCATCTTGTTAAACAAAGCAATGCAGTCTCACAATGAAAACTTAGCATTAAAACTTCTTCACCCTTGAAACTCGTATTCATTGAAACAGCATTGAAACTTCACATTCAAAGAAAATACGCGGCTAAAGTGGCAGATAAGATTAATTTTGGGTTGTTTTCAATCATATAGGCCCTTGCATATGAAAACATACATGTGCTCTTGATACACTTTCCTCATTGTACTTGGTACCATATTCCTTTGTACAATACAGTGCCACTTGTTAGAGTGGTGTTTTTGTAAATTTGTTTCTTGAAACATTTTTCTTCCAGGCAAGGTACGAAAACAAAACATATGCACCCATACTGTAAAACTGCCCAGTTGAGAACATTTATCATAAAAAGCCCGCCCAGACTTCCACAGTCCACCATTATTAGTAAATATACACACACCCCACAGTCCAATTATTATTAGTAAATATACAATTTACAGTCCAATCATTATTAGTAACATGCACACCACAGTCCACCATTATTAGTAACATGCACAATTCCCACAGTCCACCATTATCAGTAACATGCACACCCCACAGTGCACCTTATCAGTAATATGCACAATTCTACGTCCATATTTAGTGAATTCAGTTCTTGCCATAGCTGTCAACCTTAGCAAAAAAACCTGGAGGCCAATAATGGGGAATACAGTCCCAAAAATAGGGACAAATTTAAAATATTCATCTTATAAACTTAGAAAATTGCTAGAAAAAGGTTGTGCTACTATGTATTCTGAAGAACATGAAGTTTGAAATTCAAATGCCGGTCAATTTTACTCGGACAGAACAAAACAATTTTCAGCAGAGACAGGGATTAATACTGCAGACACGTCTTTGTAAAATGGCAGGGCATCAGAGCAAATCCACACAAACACAGAGAGGAGATGCAGACTCCACAGAAGCCACCCAACCAAGAATCAAACCAGAAAACCTATAGCTGTGAGGCAACAATACTACCACTGCACCATCAAATCTGCAAGGAATTAAACATTCAGAAACCTGAAGTCTGAAATTCAAATGCCTGTCAATTTTACTGGACAGAACAAAAACAATTTTCAGCAGAGACGAGGATTAATACTGCAGACACGCTTTGTAAAATGGCAGGGCATCAGAGCAAATCCACACAAACACAGAGAGAAGATGCAGACTCCACACAGAAGCCACCCCAACCAAGAATCAAACCAGAAAACCTATAGCTGTGAGGCAACAATACTACCACTGCACCATCAAATCTGCAAGGAATTAAACATTCAGAAACCTGAAGTCTGAAATTCAAATGCCTGTCAATTTTACTGCGGACAGAACAAAAACAATTTTCAGCAGAGACGCAGGGATTAATACTGCAGACATGTCTTTGTAAAATGGCAGGGCATCAGAGCAAATCCACACAAACACAGAGAGGAGATGCAGACTCCACAGAAGCCACCCCAACCAAGAATCAAACCAGAAAACCTATAGCTGTGAGGCAACAATACTACCATTGCACCATCAAATCTGCAAGGAATCAAACAGGAAACTGAAGTCTGAAATTCAAATGCCTGCTCAATTTACTGCGGACAGAACAAAACAATTTTCAGCAGAGATGCGAGGATTAATACTGCGAGCCGTCTTTTAAAATGGCAGGGCACCAGAGCAATCCACACAAACACAGGCAGGAGATGCAGACTCCAAACAGAAGCCACCCCAACCAAGAATCAAACCAGAAAACCTATAGCTGTGAGGCAACAATACTACCACCGCACCATCAATTATGCAAGGAATTAAACATTCAGAAACCTGAAGTCTGAAATTCAAATGCCTGTCAATTTTACTGCAGACAGAACAAAACCAATTTTCAGCAGGATTAAACCTGCAGACACGTCTTTGTAAAATGGCAGGGCACCAGAGCAAATCCACACAAACACATGGAGGAGATGCAGACTCCACACAGAAGCCACCCCAACCAAGAATCAAACCAGAAAACCTATAGCTGTGAGGCAACAATACTACCACTGCACCATCAAATACGCAAGGAATTAAACATTCAGAAACCCTTAAGTCTGAAATTCAAATGCCTATCAATTTTATTTAACATCTCTTAATCAGGACAGTCTGACTTGGAACAAATAAAGAATTTTCAGCAGAGGCCCAGGAAGAAATAATGCAGACATGTGTTTGTAACATGGGAGGGGACAAAAGCAAACCCACACAAACACAGGGAGAAGATACAGACCCCACAAGGAAGGAACCGCACCCAAGAATCAAACCAAGAACCTGCAGCTGTGAGGCAACAATGCTACTACTACACCATCAAATATCAAGCATTGCAACATTTACACACCACAGATATTATGAGGAACAGATCAGATCGAATATCACGTAAAAATCTGAAATTTTAATGGTGGTGGTAGGAACTCAAGTCTTTAACACCTGCATACAGGGTACAGGGTTCAAGCCTGAGGCATTCCTACCACACCACCATAAGCACCTGGGATTTTCACACACACACACACACACACTCTCACTCCAGTAAAGCACACTCTTCTCCGTAGGCACACCAGGTTATAATGCTGTATAACAAAACCCTGCATACAGGGTTTACAGGTTTGCTATTTTGCATTTTTGTGAATAC
>NW_025058691.1:0-5856 GCF_019279795.1 Protopterus annectens | reverse complement strand
ATCTGAACAAAATCTTACTTAAAGCCCTTTTTACCTTCTATAACTTTACAACAAAGCCCTTCTACCTTCAAAACTGCACCACAATCATCTCTTCTCCAATTAGACATCTAACTGTTGAGTTCCTGCCTCTGCCATTACAATTCACCACCTATATCTAAAACTGCTTTTATCTACTTCCTGCTCCAACTTTTGTTTTCTTGATAATTCCTAACAAACCTTTGCCTACTTAAATCCTTCCCTTGCATTTCTCTTACCAATTTCATCCCTCTTCTCTCCTCCATCCACTTTCCTTCTAATTCCTTCTCTTATCTTCTTTTGCATTCCATCATATCTAGTTTTCCTCCTCCATCTTCCTCATTTCTCCTTCTGTTTTCTCCTTGCTTCTCCCTATATATTACAAAGTAATATCCTTCCTCCTCTCTCTCCTATATATATATATATATATATATATATATATATATATATATATATATATATATATATATATATGCTTTTATTCTATATAATGCCTGGATTTACATGCATTCTGTGGTACTCATAACTATATATATTTTTTGCAGTATTTTGTTTTGCCTAGTTTTGTGTCATGTTACAAGCTAAACAAACAAGCTAGAGACCTGCTACAACAAAATTGCCAAATTCGCCACAGGGGCATCCTACCATAGTCACCACTGTCTCTCACTTGCTGAACTGGGCTGGCTTGAACTCCCTCACCTCCTTCAGTGGTATCAACTCTCACTCACCCACAAACTAGTAAACCATCCACTAAATGTCCCATCCCTCCAGAATCTACTCCAACCCTATCGCACCACTAGCCCACTAAGATCCAGCAACAAAAATCACTTGCAGATCACTAAAGCCAATAACTCTGCTGGTGAAGCACTATTCTCTTGCACCATAGCCAAATTATGGAACTCCCTTCCACCCACAATTACCTCCATACCATCATGCACCCACTTCAAAACCTTACTAAAAGCACACCTAAAAACATGCTGGCTATGCCCTTGCAACTCCCACTCTAATATCATCCACCCCATCCAACCACTACATTTTTTCCACTCCACTAACTACCTTGATTATAGCAAGCTCAGATGCTCATAAGCCTAGTACTTATCATACAACAGGAACTTCTCATTGTAACATTTGTTAATGTCTGTTATGTACTTCACAGATAAAGATTCTAGTTGTCTACTGATGTACTATGTTCTTCATCTGTAAATATGTTGTAAGTAATTGCTATGTTAAATAGTTAATCGCTATGTAATCCAATGTAACTACTGTCTGTTTATTTTAACTGTGGAGCTTTTCTCCCCGGGCCTCTGCTGAAAATGGACCTACGTCCAGTCGGACACTCCCGGTCAACAAATTAAAATAAATAAATAAATGAATAACTGTTATTATTGTCTGTATTGTGAAAATGTTTAACTTTCCTGCTAGCATAATATTATATCAGCTTTAACTATTTCATACAAGTATATTAAGTAGAGTTTTTACCAATTTCATTTTTTTAATTCTCTTGCCCCCGGATTCATGAAGCTCGGCGCAAGGCCGGTGTAAGGCCTGCGCCGGCAGTGCAGTGTATAATCGGCGTAGCAGCACCACATGCATAGTAATGAGTGCGCGCCGCAACCACAACCACGCGAGAGGCACGCGCCGAGCCCAAGTAGGATGCGCACATAGGCGTGGCCAAGCTGGCAGGTGAGGAGCAACCTAAAGTGCTGACTGTCACAGGCCGCCTGCAATAGTAACGGCACCAGCCAGTGTCCGTGGATAATGAAACGTATGCAGAGTATGCAACATAGTACCCATTTACACAAAACGGAGAACCAAACATTAACCCACGAAGTCCAAATTTTACCCATCCAAGGAACAAAGGATACGCGTAATACCGTGTCCGTCACGCAATGCACTGTCAGTGGGCATACCCAGTGAAGGTGTACCGCAGCATGTCAGCACGCCGCACCTACACACAAGTAGCCCCATGGGCATGGTCACCAGCAGTAGTGAGAGGACACAGCCGGGCAGCCGTGTCTATATAACAACCAGAAAGAAACCAGATACCCTAAACACAGACAAACATGTGCATAGCAACATGTACTACATCCAGCAACGTGCCGTGATACACATAGGACGGCGATGCTGGCGTAATATCCAGAAGCAGAACCCATGCATGCAAATGTAATACACAACAGCCCGTCATAGCACGTAACCCACACCCATGTACGACTGCACCCAACCCAGCTAGCAGCCTTGCGCAGCTGCACACCTACACACAGTGGGTATACCTCAAATGTAGTATGAAGTATTGTCCTAGGCAGTGCCACGCTGGCAAATATGTACCCACATGTCAACATCCCACCTCAGGTACTGATATCCAAATGGCTGCATGTGAATGTGTCAGCAGAATGTGTACATCCCGCATGTGGTATGGACCTGTCGAAACCCCATAGGTGTTCACAGCCACGGTGTCCATAACTGTACACATCTGGACAAAGCAGTATGTTCAGCCACCGTACTGATGATTAGCTATGCAGACATGTCAAACACAACACATAGGGCGGAACATCTGCCCACCAAGCAGGACACCCCAACAGGGTGCCACATGCACAGAAGGTGAAGGTGGGACATCACACGAGAATAGTGGTGCCGGATGGCCAAACACCCACAGCCAATGCAAAGGATTGAATAACATGTATATGCCTGGATGAATGGGTATGTCATATCATGGGAATAGGCTAAGATATCCAACATAATAGCCATGCGTACCAGATACAAACTGCCAGTAACATGCAGTAGTAATGCAGGAAGGCATACACGACTGTGGAAATATCACAGGACATATGGCATGTGCCAAGTGTCGACGCATGACACAAATGTCCAGGATAGGGCTCCCTGCAAAGAGGAACATGTGCCAACCCCACCCCCCACTGATGTATTGGCAGTGGAAACACAACCCAAACACACACCAACACCACCGTCCATCCCACAATAGCAACGGAGGCCGGTCAAAGACCACCATGATGTGTGCACAAACAGGGACACGTGTAACTGTTGCCCTGACAACCCCCACAGGCCAACGAATAATAGTATGGACATATGCATGTAATGCTGTGAAGGATGTGTGGTAGTCCTCAGTATCACAGAGGTAGGTACACAGATACACTGTAATCAACCGTGACATATGTGCACTGTACACAGCATACCTGCAGGTAATACATAGTTCAATCATGTGCCACAGAAATATCCACATACGAATGAGGACGGGATAGACAAGTGTGAATGGGACAAACTATGAACATAGGTTCATAGGTTCATAGTAGGCTATCCACCCAAGGGCATCTATAAGCCTAGCCCATAGTTATGTTGCCTTTGCCACCCCTTCAGTTTGAAGAAAACTATGCCTATTATATTGCTGTACCTCTGTCAAGCAGTGACACTGAAGTAATCCCTGGGGTATATCTGCAATCTCCCATCCATTGGTCAAGATAACCCTTGAACAAGGCCAGCGAGGTGCTCTGCCTCACATGTACTGGGATGTTGTTCCACAGCATAGTGAGTGTCTGGGTGATGAATCTGTCCCTCCAGCACATTCTATTAATGACCGTGTCAAGGTTTACGTCACCTGCCCTTGTGGTTCTGAGGGATCTAGATTCTTTAGGTGAAGCATAGTCATCAAATCTGGGTTCGACATGGCCTTGTATGTCAGGCACAGGTCACCTCTGAGCAAGTGGTATGCGACTGAATAGAGCTGGAGTCCTTTCAGTCGGGCAGCATAACACATATTCCTGAGACCCTGCATCCGTTTGTCGATGAACTGTTGGGGCCTTTCCAGCTGCTGCAGGTGTCGGGTCAGATACATTCCGAACGGGGCATTGTACTCAATCATAGGTCTAATGAGTGATGAGTACAAGGGGACGATGACCTCCCCTGATCTAGATGTGAATCCCTTCATGATCAGGTGGGCAATGTAGAAGGTCTACCTAACTACGTTAGCAACGTGTGTGTCGAACGAACGGTTACTGACAACCTGGGTCCCCAGATCCCTGGTAACTCCCTCTGTGCTCAGTGGATTGCCACCTATATGGTAGCTAGGGGTAACCTTGTTCTTCCCGAAGGGTATGACTATGCATTACCCAGCATTTAGCTGTAGGCCATGTCTCTGGCACCAGTTATCCATATCTGTGAGGCCCTTCTGAAGGATATCTGTGTCAGATGTGTGTCCGACTATGGCACCCAGTTTGCAGTCATCTGCAAACATTGTCAGCCATAACCCCCCTGTGTTTGCTTGTACTTTGGAAATGTAGATGCCGAAAAAGAGTGGACCCAGGACTGAGCCCCGTGGGACACCACCTGTGACCGGCTGTGAGTCTGACATGGCGCCAGCAACTATGACCGTGTGGGTTCTGTCACTTAGCCAGTTTGCAACCCATCTTGCGATGTATGGGTTTACATTCAAGCTGATGAGTTTATCAATGATACCTGAGGGGGGTATTGTGTCGAAGGCCTTTGCCAGGTCGAGGTAGGCTGTATGGACTGCCCTCATCAATGGCCTTGGTGACTGTTCTAAAGTCAACCAGAGTTTAAAGGCGTGATCTGCTTTTGACCCAAAACTGGGGTTGGATCCAAATCCATGCCAATTACTATGTCTTCCTCTATGAGTTCCATTATGATCCTTCTCCATGTGGCTCTGCAGACCCAGGGCTTGCATCAAGCTAATGGATGATACAGTACCAGGGCGGTGTAGGCACCGCCCTTAGCTGAAGTAAGGACTACATTCGCCGCTGCGCCACTACTTGGAAGTCGTGTCTGGTGAGGCTAGATTAAACACAGCTGTCTAACTGTGGGTTTACTTCCTCATTGAGTTCCATGGGTACACAGCTGGGACACCATCTGGTCCCATGGATCACTTATGTTTACACTGCCTTGGAGAGCATGCGTTACACAGATGTTCTGGCAGCTACGATCCTCTGGTATAGATTTCTCTCCATGTGGGGGGAGTTTGCACCGAACCTGTCCAGCCAGTATGTTGGCAATGTGTGTAGGTTCAGTAATCTTCACATCATTCTGAACCCAGTCTGAGCATATCTGGGAGTGTCCTCCCAGGTGTCCAACATAGCTAAAGAAGGCCTTATGATTGTCTGTCGAGTCCTTGGTGATTTCTCTGTTGGAATTGCGCTGGATGATTTCATGAGAGCTTGTAGTTCTTCACATATAATGAGCAAGGGTGTCTTACCTTACAAGTATTCTGCTCTATCTTGTAGTAGCTACCTCCTTTCATTGTAGAGCTTGTTCATGGCTGGGGTCCACCAGACTGGATGCTTGGCTTTGGTACAAAGAGTCTCAGTTTTGTATGGGATTGCCTGATCCATGCAGTCCTGTAGGTGCTGGTAGAAGGCATATGTAAGTGATTCAGTGGTTTGAGTAATGTTTACCACTGGCTCAGGGGCCTTAAAGGAGACCACACTAGTGTTTAGAAGTGTGAAGTCGGCTTTTGAGAAAGGCATATGTATGGTAATCGGCACCACCCACAGCATTGTATGCCAATAGCAGAAGCTATTAGGTTGTCCAAACACACGTGTCCGTACACATGGAACATCATAGCAATAAACCACGCCCGGATGTGGTTAATGCTAGATATACCCACGGCAGACGTGGTGCGTTCCCGACTCCGACGCCCGAGGGACCACACACATAGCCGTCCTTAGGCATAGGCCAACTAGGCAGCCGCCTAGGGTGCCGCTCTACTAGGTGCACCTTTCCAGCCTTTATTTGGTGTAGGTAGACCAGGATAGGGGTAGCGGGTGATGTGGCAGGGGCACCATGGAGTCCTTTTGCCTAGGGCACCACTTGACCTAA
>NW_025058690.1:0-5830 GCF_019279795.1 Protopterus annectens | reverse complement strand
AAAGGGAAAAAAATGGGCCCTTGGGGGCCACCCCTGTTCACCCCCTTGGGCCCCTTTCAGTTTTTTGGGGTTTTTTAAAATTTGCTCCTTGCCACCCCTTTTTGGGGGGCCCCTTTTTTTTTTGGGGCCCCAAGGATTTCAGATTCTACACCTACCACCCTAGAACACAGTAAAGGAAAGACACTAAGGGTAATGCTGCTCAATGCCAGAGGTCTCAACCTCAAGCTGCACACACTGTATGCCCTTCTCAGTCTGTAGCACATTGATGTCTGTGCTGTGCCTGAAACCTGGTTCACAGCTTCTAACAGCACCCCGGCACTATCGGGTGTTACCTCATATCATGTTTCGGCACCAAAATTTGACAACACCAAGAAGGATGGTGGGTGCCCATATTCATCAAGGACACCCTCACCTCATGGTTGGTGGCAACACACGATGCATCGGAGACCATCCAGGTGCCAGTGACCGTAGGCAAGACTGCTCTGCAGTTTGTAGCATGTTACATTC
The DNA here is from genome assembly GCF_019279795.1 of Protopterus annectens. Classification (NCBI taxonomy): domain Eukaryota; kingdom Metazoa; phylum Chordata; order Ceratodontiformes; family Protopteridae; genus Protopterus; species Protopterus annectens. The sequence continues at coordinate 5,323 of NW_025058690.1, read as the reverse complement.
CACCCTCTCAAACTCAGGTACCTCACACAGCTATCCTGCAAACACTGAAGGGGATAAATGTATCTCCAAACACCATCCTACTGGGTGATTCCAACTATCCACACATATAGACTGGGATCACTAATCAACTCTACAACACTGTAACACAAAGGTTCCAAAGTTCATGCACTCAAATGCCTTGGAACAACTGGTCACCATCCCCACAAGTGGAGACAACATACTAGAACTCATCACATCACGAACATGGGGTCACACTGTTCAACACCAGAAATATACCCATCATTGGGTGAGATCAGATCATGGACTGTACTCTCAGTGAGTCCACATCCCACACACACCACAGATAGAAAAACAAGTAGTGAAGACCTTCTCAAATGCCGACTTCACATTTCAGGATTAATTATGGTCTCTTCCAAAACTATTGTGGACACCATTACCCAAGCACTGTATCACTTGCAAATGCCTTCTACCAGCACCTCCAGGCTACATGGACCCAGGCAATCCCAGACAAACAAAGACTCTTTGTACCACAGGCAAGCATCCAGTCTGGTGGACCTAATATAAACAGCTCTACAACACAAGGAAGGGCTACTCACGAGATGGCGTAATCCGTGGAGGAATACACCCCTGCTCATTGTGAGTAAGACACTGGGTTCCCCATACAATCATCGAGGCAAGTTTGCGAGTAAACCCTCAGGACTCAAGGGACAATCCTTGAGGCCTTTTTTACCTATGTTTGAAACCTGGGGGAACTCCCAGATATGCTCAAGTGTGATTCGGAATGATGAATATCACTGCACCTACAGACATTGCCAACATACTGGCTGACAGGTTCAGTGCAGATTTCTCCCCCCTCCCCCCAACTGGAGGAGTCTCTACACTGCTAGAGGATTGTAGCCCCCAAACATCTCCAATGCTGGGTGGGAACTGCTTCTATTCAAAGCGGGAAAACACTTTATCCATAGGACCGATTAATTGTCTGATTGTGTGTCCATAGACTCAATGAGTAATTACACCGCAGTTAGACGTGTTTAATCTGGCCTCACCTGCCTCGGATATGTGCCCCAAGAGGTGGCATCACGGCAATGTGGACCCACTTCTAGGGGTGCCTCCCACCAGCAGGCTTCTGTCCATCAGCTTGACAAGCCTGTTCTGCTAAGCTATGGAGAGGATCATAATGGGAATTATAAATGAAGACATGGGGACCCTGCAGACATTGGATCAATCCACTTTGGCTTTGTCAAGGAAGATCATGCCTTTAAACTTGGTTGACTTTTTCAGACAGTCACCCAGGCCATTGGCGTGGGCAGGGCAGTCCACAGCCTACCTTGACCTGGCAAGGCTTTGGGCACAATACCCCACTCAGGTATCGTGAAAACATCACCAGCTTAATTGAACCCATACATCCTTTGGGTTTGCAAACTAATAGTGACAGCACACACAGGGTCCAAAGTTGCTGGTGTATGTCACACTCAGAGCTGTCACAAGTGGTGTCCCACAGGAATCAGTGCTGGGCCACATTTGTTCAGCATCTACTTTTCAGAAGTACAAGCAAACACAGGAGGATTATGGCTGACAAGTTTGAAGATGACTGCAAACTGGAAGCATAGTTGGAAACCCATCCTGACACAGACGCATCCTGGAAGGTCTCATAGACTACGGATAACTGGTGCCAGAGCCATGGCCTTACATTAAACACTAAACGTGCATAGCCATACCCTTCAGGAAGAACAAGGTTACCACTAGTTCCCATCTAGGTGGCAATCCTCTAAGCACAGAGGAAGGTTATCAGGGTTACAAACTTGAGTTGACAGTAACCTTTGTTTGACCACTCACATTGCCAGGAGTAGTTTGGAAGACCTTCTACATTGGCCACCTCATCATGCAGGGATTCACATCTAGATCAGGGGAGGTCATTGTTCCCTGTACTCACCACTCATCAGACCAATGATTGCATACAATGCCCCATTCAGAATGTATCTGACCCAACACTGCGGCAATTGGATGGGCCTAAATTCCTCAACAGGAGGTGAAGGGTCTCAAACATATTTCTTATGCTGCCCGACTGAAGAATTCCTGCTGTATTCAGTTATACCGTCTGCTCAGAGGTGACCTGTGCCTGACATACAAGGCTATACATCCCAGAATTAATAGACAGCTTCACCTCAAGACCTCTACATCCATCAGGACTACAGGGCAGGGGCTGTACTCAACACAGATATTAATAGGATGTTGCTGGAGGACAGATTCATCACCGAGAGTCCTATGTGACAGAACAACATCCTGGTACATGTGAGCTGGGCTTACCTCATAACTTTGTTCAAGTGAGATCTTGACCAATGGATTGGAATTGGGTATACCCCAGGGATAACCTCATTATCACTTGACAGAGGCACAGCAAAATAATGGGCATATTATCATCAAATTGAAGGGGTGGCAAAGCCGCAAACTCTGGGCTAAACATAATGCCTAGATAATAGTATGAACCTATGAACCTATGAATATAGGCTGGGAGGCAGTTCACTATTAGGACAGTGGTCTGCAGCAAGCTATATAGTAGTAGTCAGTTTGTAGGTGATTTTGACCATGGCTATTCCATGTTACTTCTTGTTTATTGGTACAGACATGGGTGTGTGGTTATCCATACCATTGTTGCTGATGCCTCATTTTTATCTGGTTCCATGTTTGCACATGTACATCACTGTATGAGGTGTGACCTGGTAGTGTCAAGTGCTGATGTGGGCTTTGACCCTATTTTTCTATTACAGCACTGATATCTACATTCTCTATACTGTGTGTGTTTACACTGCTGCATCTTGATGTTTATACTTCTGGCATTGGGTAGCAGTACATCTAGGTTCCTATCATGTGGTACCCATGAGGTAGGTTTGTGTTTTGTGGTTTAGGTTATTTGAGGTGGATGTTGGTTGGGGTCCTCAGGTGTGCATATGGTACAGCGATGTTACATTACTTAACACATGGCATTCCTCAGGTGGTGCTGGGGCCGCCTCATCGAATCTTTGCTTTCTACTCCCTGAACATGTTTGGAAGTAGGTTGTGTCATGTTGGGCATCCTGTTGCTGTATGAGTGAGTCAGGTGGGTGTCAGTCCCCAGTGTTCCTACTGACCAGTGTATGTGCTGTCGTTGCCTCTTTGCCAAGGCCAGGGCATACTGGGCACGCCTCCTTCTGCCTACTGGGACAAGGTCAGGTTGTTCCTCCTCCGAGTCACCTCCTGCCTGTGGTGGCCTTGGCAATGGTGGGGGGATGTTTGGCCCAGCCCTGTGCTGGTCCTGCTGCAGCTGTTTCTGCAGGATCATATTATGTAGCATAGCACATATCATGATCATTTGGGTACATGTAGTTGGTGTGTACTGCAAGGCTCCACCAGATGTGTCCAGACACCGGAACCGTGACTTGAGCAGCCCAAACACACGCCCTATGACATTACGTGTTTGTGCGTGTGCCTCATTATGGCGTTCCTGTTCAGGTGTGTGTGCATTTCTGATGGGTGTCATCAGCCACGGCTCAAGTGCATAACCTGCATTCCCCCACTAGGTGTCCATGTGGGAAGTCCCCATTGGCAAATGATTGGTACAGCTGCATCAGATGCCAGATATGGGAATCGTGGTAGCTCCCAGGGCAGCCAGCACACACATTCATTATTATGCCCTGGGCATCACACACGACCTGGCAGTTGATGGAGGGGTATCCCTTGCGGTTAATGTAGGCTCTACCTCGCTCACCGGCTGGTGCTTTGATGCGTATGTGCGTGCACTCTAGCGCACCCAGCACCTCAGGGAGCCCCGCTATTTGCTGGAAGAGACGATATTGCTGGCCACAACCTCACGGTCATTAGGGACATATATATGATCACTGACATGTGCTGACATGGCATCCAGGAACTGGTGCAGTACCCTGGAGGCTGATGCCTGTGATATCCCCATCATATCACCAGTTGGTCTCTGGAAGGTACCTGTTGCTAGTATTCTTAGGCCAACACATACCTTGGTTTCCACTGGGATGGGTTCCCCTCTGTTGGTTCTGTGTGTGAGATGTGGCCTGCACAGCTCAACAATCTGCTGCAGAAGGTCTCTGTCCACTCTGTAGTGCTCTACTATCTCCAGCTCATGTAACCCATGGTAGGTGACCCTGGGCCTGTATACTCTTCTCCTTCTCCTCACTCTGGGTTGTCTGTCAGCATCTGCATTGTCACCACCCTCAGCAATTCGCCTATGCCTGATTATAATAGCTATGGCAGCCCCTAGCATTTCTGCTCTGAGTTCAGTTTTTTTCAGTTTTCAATTCTGATAGCTTAGTTTCTGGCAGTATCTCTTGTGAGAAACAGCCTGCACTGCTTTTGCAGAGTTTTAAGTGCTGGGTTGGGCTTCTAGTCTGCCTGTGTAATTGCCTGCTTCTAATTGTTTCCACCAATTAACTCCAGCAGTATCTTCTGGCAGTTTCCTTGTATTTTAGTTCTTTCCTGTTTCCTCTCTGTTTCCTGAGGGGGAGCAATGTGCACACCAGCTTAAGCACGCTCACAGCCCCTTAAACAGCGACACATACTTTCACGGTGTTACACGCGCACACATCCTTACACGGTGTTAGCTTGGCTGATTCATGCTAAAACGCCGACACTGCCTTACACACGCGCCCTGCAAACCGTGTAAACGGTTTGCAACACGCCCCACATGTTGAACCTGCCTTACACGCCAACGCCACGATGCACGATTTCAAGAAACTTTGAGTGTAGGGATAGCGATACCCTCAATTTCTTGACTTTCCTAGTGTTCTGTTGGGACACACCTCCCCCCTGATGTCTGTCTGTCATCTTTACCTTACATTGCCCTCCAATCTGGTACATTTATTCTATCCTTCCCCCGTGATGTCACCTACCTCTTACTCTGTTCCTCCCCCTTTTCTAAATCTTACACTACTCAGAAAGTGCTCATTACCTATGTGGCAGTGTGATTCAGTATTGTAACCCTCATTTACATAGGATTGCCTCGTAATGACTAGTTACATGTCTTACACGGAGCTTCCCCTTGACAACCACTAAACGGAGGCCATATTGTTTTGGTCTGCAAGTCCCTCCATTGACATTCCATGTAATACATAAATCCCACAATTGTGGGCTTATAAGCTTCGGTTTTCAGTTTTAGGTAGCCCCGTTTGGGGTGCGCTGCAGTTAAACCAGAAATCCCGGGAAAAAAAAAATTATATAACTTATTTTTTCAACATTTTTTATGCCAATGGCCACATATTTGGCCATTGGCATGCTTCATGAAACATATGCACCCTTTTTTTTGGAGCTGACATAGCTC
>NW_025058689.1:0-2882 GCF_019279795.1 Protopterus annectens | reverse complement strand
TTTATTTTTTCCCTTTGGGGTTTTTTTAAAAGTAATTCCCCCCAAAGGTTTTTTTTTTGGGGGAAAAAAAGGGCCCCCACATTTTTTTTTTTGATTTCCCCTTTTTTTTCCTTTTTGCCTATTTAAGTGGTACAGTTTGAAATATTTTCTGCTTAAAACCCCCCCCCCCCCCCCCCCCCCCCCCCCCCCCCCCCCCCCCCCCCCCCCCCTTTCCAAGCCTTTTGGGGCTTTAAAAGAAAATTTCCTTTTAAAAGCTGTATTCAACTGGACGTATCAGAGAATTTAAGTACCTTTATCTGCATTTTTTTTCAAAGAATACAGTATTTAAATTGATTTACTGTGTTGCAGGAAAAATATTAACTGAACTGGAAATTTTGACTCTGCTCTTCAGTCAGTGCGGGAATTTTATTTTTGTTAGTAATTACAGGTGTGGGGGTAGCCACATTCTTTGATTTCCTGTCCTTGTCTATTTATGTGGTACAGTTTGAAATATTTTCTGCTTAAAAACCTCAGATTTGGGCCCCTAAGATCTAGCTGTATTCAACTGGCCCATAAGAGAATTTAAGTACTTTATCTGCACTTTTTCAAAGAATACAGTATTTAAATTGATTTAACTGTGTTGCAGGAATAAAAAACTGAACTGGAAATTTTGACTCTGCTCTTCAGTCAGTGCTGCTGAATTTTGTTATTTGCTAGTAATTACAGGTGAGGATGGCCACATTCTTTGATTTCCTAATGCTTTCCTAACAAGTGGTACAGTGTGAAATATTTTCTGTAAAAGCCTCAGCTTTGGCCGGCTGGGGAACTTGCTCCCTAGTCAACTGGGCCATGTGAAAATTTGGTACCTTTATCTGCTTTTTAAAAGCCGGTATTCATTGATTTAACTGTGTGTTGCAGGAATATTAAGTGAATTGGAAGTTAGTCAGTGTTTGCTGAATTTTTATTTATTTTGCTAGTAATTACAGGTGGGGGTAGCCACATTCTTTGATTTCCTGTCCTTGCCTATTTAAGTGGTACAGTTTGAAATATTTTCTGCTAAAACTTCAGCTTTGGCTAAGATCTAGCTGTATTCAACTGGACGATAAGAGAATTTAAGTTTTATCTGCACTTTTTTCAAAGTTATTCTTTTTTGTAAACAGGGGGGGGGGGTCCCTTCTTTTTTTTGTTTCCATTTAATTCGTTTAAATATTTTCGTTTAAAACCTAGCTTTCCGGCTAAGATTAGGTATTAACGGGACTTAAAAAATTTTAAATATTTATTACTTTTTTAAAAGAATAATTTTTTAAATTTTTTAATTGTTCGGTTATATTAAAATTTTTTTTTAATTTGGGGAAATTTTCTTGTTTCGTCTGCCTAATTTTATTTTTGTTGAATTTAATTGGGGGGAAAACCCACTTTGCCTGCCCTTCCCTTTTTAATGGACTTTTGAAAATTTTTTTTAAAAACCTCACTTTCCCAAAGATTACGTATTAATGGATATGAGAATTTAATATTTTACTGATTTTTTCTCAGTTTTTAAAATTTTTTCTTGTTGGGGAATAAATTTTGAACAAATTTTGATTCCTTTTGTCTGCTTAATTTTTAAATTTTTGAAAATTCGGTTTACCCATTTTTTGCCTGCCCTTCCCTTTTTAATGGACGTTTAAAATTTTTCAAAAAACCTCACTTTCAAATTACGTATTAATAAATTTAAGAGAATTTAATATTTTACTGATTTTTTCTTTCAGTATTTAAATTTTTAAATTTTTGGGGAATAAATTTTGAACAAATTTTGATTCCTGTCTGTTTTAAATTTTTTTATTTTTGTTAAAACGGGTTGGGGGGGGCCCAATTTCTTTGTTTCCCCTTGCCATTTAAGGGAATTTAAATATTTTCTGCTTAAAAATCAGTTTTGATTACTGTTTAAAGGAAATAAAAAATTTTTTAAGATTTTATCTGCCTTTTTAAAAATTCGATTTAAATTGAAATTGTTCGGTTTATTAATGCTAAAATTTTATCTGTTTATCAGTGTGGAAATTTTTGTTGTTTCGGGGGGGGGGGTGACATTTTTGATTTTTCCCTTCCCTTTTAATTCAGTTTGAAATATTTTCTGTTTAAAAATCATTTTCCCCCAAAGATTAGGTATTAACGGGACTTAAAAAATTTTAAATATTTATTATTTTTTTAAAAGAATAAGTAAAAAATTTGATTTAACTTGTTCGGGTTAAATTTCTGCGGGAATTTTCTTGTTTATCAGTGGTGAATTTTATTTTTTTTTTTAAGTTGGTCTTTTTATTTTTCTTTAAAATTCAGTTTGAAATATTTTCTGTTTAAAAATCATTTTCCCCCTAAGATTAGGTATTAACGGGACTTTAAAAAATTTTAAATATTTATTACTTTTTTAAAAGAATAATATTTAAATTGATTTAACTTGTTCGGGAAATTTTCTGAATAAATTTTGATCGTTTGTAGTCTCTAATTTTTTCTTTGTTATAATTACGGGTTTGGGGTTTACCCATTCTTTGATTTCCTGTCCTTGCCTATTTAAGTGGTACAGTTTGAAATATTTTCTGCTTAAAAATCTCAGCTTTGGCCGGCTAAGATCTAGCTGTATTCAACTGGACGTATCAGAGAATTTAAGTACCTTTATCTGCATTTTTTTTCAAAGAATACAGTATTTAAATTGATTTACTGTGTTGCAGGAATATATATTAACTGAACTAGAAGTTTTGACTCTGCTCTTCAGTCAGTGCTTGCTAAATTTTATTGTTAGTAATTACAGGTGTGGGGGTAGCCACGTTCTTTGATTTCCTGTCCTTGTCTATTTATGTGGTACAGTTTGAAATATTTTCTGCTTAAAAACCTCAGCTTTGGCTGGCTAAGATCTAGCTGTATTCAGCTGG
>NW_025058688.1:0-5662 GCF_019279795.1 Protopterus annectens | reverse complement strand
CCTACAGCCACCTTGCTTCCCCCACTGGGAGCACTCAAGTCAGCAGATAATGTAAAGCTCATAAGCCCTAACGTGCGACTTACTCACAGCCAGGTCTACAAGTTCGAATGACAGTTAGTCTCATTTTCGCTCCTAATGTCTGGGCTATTTCATTTTTCCATTTCACTTACAAGGAGCCTGCTCTTTTTTATCCCCCCACCATCTTTCACTCTCCTGGATTTAGAACTTGTGATCCGCCGACCAAACCGTTATTTGTGAAGAAGATTGTGCACCTGGTTGTTTGCTCACATTCTGAAAACAACAGTGGATTATTTTTATTTCTCTCTCTCTCCTGAAAAGTCCCAGAAAAATGCCTGCACCTCAGGCCAAATCAGGATCCCTCAAAGAGAGAGAGACTTCCAGATTCGACAGCCCTTTCCTCTGTGGCAGAAAGCCCAGATAACCACAGCGCTGAGACATTCTGTCTGGGAGCTTAGTCCCCAAACTTCCCTGGAGCTCAGCTCTGTGTACTGCTTTAATCAAGCTCGGTGAAGGGTTGGTCGGTTTTCCCCACCCTGCCCACCCCTTCCTCGTTTCAGCCTTCAAATACTCTTTCAGAAGTCTGTTCTCCAAGCCACACCCTGCATCTGACCTAAGCACCATTCCCATGTCAGTGTCAGTTTCACCGCATCGGGTGTAGCTGTTTAAAGAGAAGTGTAGTCTACTCTGTCAGCCTTCAGTCTTCCAGCTACAAATCTGTTACACTTTCCCCTGCTAGCATTCCCTTCTGCTGCTGCAGCTTCTGCCGCTGCTGCTGATGTCACATTCCTTCCTGTCGCCGGTGTTTAATCCCAGGCTGTACCTGATGCCTCTGCAGCCCTTGGCCTACTGCATAACTAACTATAACTCCTGGCTGGTGTCCGGTACTTGGAAAGAAAAGGCACGCTTCATACGTATCCTGGGTTTATCTCTCAGTTCAAGAAAGGGATCCAAACTCCAGGTCAGCTCATTTCACTCTTGTAGTACAGCTGAGAGACAGACCTCTGAATTCTCACAACCGCATCCTCGGATTGCCTCTGTAGCAATCACCCTTGTGACACAGGACAGTTTAATGCAAAACCATGTAAAGTCTTTGTGCAGTGGAGGTTGAGCGGGCGGCCGTAGTTTTGTCAGCACAGAATCCCACTTTCCGAAATCAGAGTTCTCCCTGAAGGTTAAAAGGACAGCAAAGTATTACCTGTGAGAGTTTAGGAGGACAGTGAAAACGTACAGGTGTGCATGTTTCAGTGCTAGTAAATGTTCCATTCTGGTGATCGCGTCTTCCAGATGCAAGGTCCAAACGTGGATGTCAAAAGGTATGCGCTTGAGGGGGGAGCTTGCCAGACACAGTTAATGAAGGGGAGGGAAGCACAGCCGTAGTGTCTCAGAGAGCAAAGGGTGGGGCGAGAGGGCCTGGTGACTTTCACGGCTATCTGAGTGGTACTCCTTTCTGGGGGATTTCATGCTGTTAGAGCCCCGCCGTGTTTATGCATTGTGGTACTTGCAAAGATATGGGAAACCTAAAAATGCCTTGCTGCATTGGCCGGAATCGAACCCGGGCCTCCCGCGTGGCGAGAATTCTACCACTGAACCACCAATGCTCGGTTTTGGGAGGGTGCTCAGACACTCATACCAGCTGCACTGACAGAACCAAGCTGTCCTTTCTTTCCAGCTCTTTTGCTCAAGGGAGAAATACCTTTCCCACGTGACAAAGTTGCACATCTTAACTTTTGGGATTCTCAGTCGGCATGGATGCCTTCTGAAAGCAACCGGTACTTTACATGCCAACCCGCACTGCCTGGCATCATGCGACTATTTCTTTCCTCGGAGAAACCTACCTCAACTTTCTACTGACATTCGCCAAGGTACAATCTTGCTAACATCTGCATCTGAAAGTCTTGTCGGCTGCTTCTGCTCTGTCTTGGGCCCCTACAGCCACCTTGCTTCCCCCACTGGGAGCACTCAAGTCAGCAGATAATGTAAAGCTCATAAGCCCTAACGTGCGACTTACTCACAGCCAGGTCTACAAGTTCGAATGACAGTTAGTCTCATTTTCGCTCCTAATGTCTGGGCTATTTCATTTTTCCATTTCACTTACAAGGAGCCTGCTCTTTTTTATCCCCCCACCATCTTTCACTCTCCTGGATTTAGAACTTGTGATCCGCCGACCAAACCGTTATTTGTGAAGAAGATTGTGCACCTGGTTGTTTGCTCACATTCTGAAAACAACAGTGGATTATTTTTATTTCTCTCTCTCTCCTGAAAAGTCCCAGAAAAATGCCTGCACCTCAGGCCAAATCAGGATCCCTCAAAGAGAGAGAGACTTCCAGATTCGACAGCCCTTTCCTCTGTGGCAGAAAGCCCAGATAACCACAGCGCTGAGACATTCTGTCTGGGAGCTTAGTCCCCAAACTTCCCTGGAGCTCAGCTCTGTGTACTGCTTTAATCAAGCTCGGTGAAGGGTTGGTCGGTTTTCCCCACCCTGCCCACCCCTTCCTCGTTTCAGCCTTCAAATACTCTTTCAGAAGTCTGTTCTCCAAGCCACACCCTGCATCTGACCTAAGCACCATTCCCATGTCAGTGTCAGTTTCACCGCATCGGGTGTAGCTGTTTAAAGAGAAGTGTAGTCTACTCTGTCAGCCTTCAGTCTTCCAGCTACAAATCTGTTACACTTTCCCCTGCTAGCATTCCCTTCTGCTGCTGCAGCTTCTGCCGCTGCTGCTGATGTCACGTTCCCTTCCTGTCGTCGGTGTTTAATCCCAGGCTGTACCTGATGCCTCTGCAGCCCTTGGCCTACTGCATAACTAACTATAACTCCTGGCTGGTGTCCGGTACTTGGAAAAGAAAAGGCACGCTTCATACGTATCCTGTGTTTATCTCTCAGTTCAAGAAAGGGATCCAAACTCCAGGTCAGCTCATTTCACTCTTGTAGTACAGCTGAGAGACAGACCTCTGAATTCTCGCAACCGCATCCTCGGATTGCCTCTGTAGCAATCACCCTTGTGACACAGGACAGTTTAATGCAAAACCATGTAAAGTCTTTGTGCAGTGGAGGTTGAGCGGGCGGCCGTAGTTATGGTCAGCACAGAATCCCACTTTCCGAAATCAGAGTTCTCCCTGAAGGTTAAAAGGACAGCAAAGTATTACCTGTGAGAGTTTAGGAGGACAGTGAAAACGTACAGGTGTGCATGTTTCAGTGCTAGTAAATGTTCCATTCTGGTGATCGCGTCTTCCAGATGCAAGGTCCAAACGTGGAAGTCAAAAGGTATGCGCTTGAGGGGGGAGCTTGCCAGACACAGTTAATGAAGGGGAGGGAAGCACAGCCGTAGTGTCTCAGAGAGCAAAGGGTGGGGCGAGAGGGCCTGGTGACTTTCACGGCTATCTGAGTGGTACTCCTTTCTGGGGGATTTCATGCTGTTAGAGCCCCGCCGTGTTTATGCATTGTGGTACTTGCAAAGATATGGGAAACCTAAAAATGCCTTGCTGCATTGGCCGGGAATCGAACCCGGGCCTCCCGCGTGGCAGGCGAGAATTCTACCACTGAACCACCAATGCTCGGTTTTGGGAGGGTGCTCAGACACTCATACCAGCTGCACTGACAGAACCAAGCTGTCCTTTCTTTCCAGCTCTTTTGCTCAAGGGAGAAATACCTTTCCCACGTGACAAAGTTGCACATCTTAACTTTTGGGATTCTCAGTCGGCATGGATGCCTTCTGAAAGCAACCGGTACTTTACATGCCAACCCGCACTGCCTGGCATCATGCGACTATTTCTTTCCTCGGAGAAACCTACCTCAACTTTCTACTGACATTCGCCAAGGTACAATCTTGCTAACATCTGCATCTGAAAGTCTTGTCGGCTGCTTCTGCTCTGTCTTGGGCCCCTACAGCCACCTTGCTTCCCCCACTGGGAGCACTCAAGTCAGCAGATAATGTAAAGCTCATAAGCCCTAACGTGCGACTTACTCACAGCCAGGTCTACAAGTTCGAATGACAGTTAGTCTCATTTTCGCTCCTAATGTCTGGGCTATTTCATTTTTCCATTTCACTTACAAGGAGCCTGCTCTTTTTTATCCCCCCGCCATCTTTCACTCTCCTGGATTTAGAACTTGTGATCCGCCGACCAAACCGTTATTTGTGAAGAAGATTGTGCACCTGGTTGTTTGCTCACATTCTGAAAACAACAGTGGATTATTTTTATTTCTCTCTCTCTCCTGAAAAGTCCCAGAAAAATGCCTGCACCTCAGGCCAAATCAGGATCCCTCAAAGAGAGAGAGACTTCCAGATTCGACAGCCCTTTCCTCTGTGGCAGAAAGCCCAGATAACCACAGCGCTGAGACATTCTGTCTGGGAGCTTAGTCCCCAAACTTCCCTGGAGCTCAGCTCTGTGTACTGCTTTAATCAAGCTCGGTGAAGGGTTGGTCGGTTTTCCCCACCCTGCCCACCCCTTCCTCGTTTCAGCCTTCAAATACTCTTTCAGAAGTCTGTTCTCCAAGCCACACCCTGCATCTGACCTAAGCACCATTCCCATGTCAGTGTCAGTTTCACCGCATCGGGTGTAGCTGTTTAAAGAGAAGTGTAGTCTACTCTGTCAGCCTTCAGTCTTCCAGCTACAAATCTGTTACACTTTCCCCTGCTAGCATTCCCTTCTGCTGCTGCAGCTTCTGCCGCTGCTGCTGATGTCACGTTCCCTTCCTGTCGTCGGTGTTTAATCCCAGGCTGTACCTGATGCCTCTGCAGCCCTTGGCCTACTGCATAACTAACTATAACTCCTGGCTGGTGTCCGGTACTTGGAAAAGAAAAGGCACGCTTCATACGTATCCTGTGTTTATCTCTCAGTTCAAGAAAGGGATCCAAACTCCAGGTCAGCTCATTTCACTCTTGTAGTACAGCTGAGAGACAGACCTCTGAATTCTCGCAACCGCATCCTCGGATTGCCTCTGTAGCAATCACCCTTGTGACACAGGACAGTTTAATGCAAAACCATGTAAAGTCTTTGTGCAGTGGAGGTTGAGCGGGCGGCCGTAGTTATGGTCAGCACAGAATCCCACTTTCCGAAATCAGAGTTCTCCCTGAAGGTTAAAAGGACAGCAAAGTATTACCTGTGAGAGTTTAGGAGGACAGTGAAAACGTACAGGTGTGCATGTTTCAGTGCTAGTAAATGTTCCATTCTGGTGATCGCGTCTTCCAGATGCAAGGTACAAACGTGGATGTCAAAAGGTATGCGCTTGAGGGGGGAGCTTGCCAGACTCAGTTAATGAAGGGGAGGGAAGCACAGCCGTAGTGTCTCAGAGAGCAAAGGGTGGGGCGGGAGGGCCTGGTGACTTTCACGGCTATCTGAGTGGTACTCCTTTCTGGGGGATTTCATGCTGTTAGAGCCCCGCCGTGTTTATGCATTGTGGTACTTGCAAAGATATGGGAAACCTAAAAATGCCTTGCTGCATTGGCCGGGAATCGAACCCGGGCCTCCCGCGTGGCAGGCGAGAATTCTACCACTGAACCACCAATGCTCGGTTTTGGGAGGGTGCTCAGACACTCATACCAGCTGCACTGACAGAACCAAGCTGTCCTTTCTTTCCAGCTCTTTTGCTCAAGGGAGAAATACCTTTCCCACGTGACAAAGTTGCACATCTTAACTTTTGACT
>NW_025058687.1:0-5296 GCF_019279795.1 Protopterus annectens | reverse complement strand
CCCTTTTTAACTTTTAAAACCTTTTTAGCAACATGAGTGTCAAGCGAAGGCTACTGTCAACCTGGGTCCCCAGATCTCTGATGACTTTTCTGTGCTCGGTGGATTGCCACTATATGAGTAGCCCCAAGGGGTAACCTTGTTTTTCGAAGGTATGACTATGCATTTTTGGCGTTTAACTTCAGGCCATGGCTCTCTGGCACCATCCGTTTCTGTGAGGCCCTTCTGGAGGATATCTGTATCGGGTGTGAACTGACCATAAGCCCAGTTGGTCCATGCCTGGCTTTTGGTAACCTCAGCACTCACATGTGGCAGAGAAAAGTAGAGATGCCGAACAAGAGTGGACCCAGGACTGAGCCCTGTGGGACACCACTTCGTGACAGGCTTTGAGTCTGACATGGCTCCAGCAACTCTCTGACCCTGTGGGTTGCTGTCCTTAGCCAGTTTGCAGTGTAACCCATCTTGTAGTGACAGCGGGTTTACATTTCAAGCTGATAGGTTTTTCGATGATGTTCTGGAGTGGGGTATTGTGTAGAAGGCCTTTGGCCTGCCAGGTCGAGGTGGGCTGTATGGACTGCCTTTCCTCATCAATGGCCTTGAGTGACAAAAGGTCAAACCAAGTTTAGAGAAGGCAGGATCTGCCTTTGACAAAGCCAAACTTGGGTTTGGATCCAAAGTCTGCAAGTTCCCTATGTCTTTATTTATGAGTTCCATTATGATCCTCTCCATGGCTTTGCAGATAAAGGCTTGTCAAGCTTAAGCGGGCGGTAATTTCCAGGGTCTGTGGAGGCACGCCCTTATGAAGTGGGATCACAGTCACGTGCGCTTCATCCCTCATGAGTGCGTATCCTGAGGTGAGGCTAAGATTAAACAGCTGTCTAACTGTGGGTTTTAATTCCTCGTTGAGTTCATGAAGCACACAGCGGGGGGACACCATCGGTCCCATGGATGCTGTGTTTTGCCTTAGTGAGGCAGTTCTCACCTGGGCGTTGGAGATGTTTGGGGGCTACAATCCTCTGGAATAGATATCTCTCCTTTTTGGGGGGAGGGGAGAAGTTTGCACTGAACCTGTCAGCCAGTATGTTGGCAAATGTGTGTAGGTTCAGTAATTTTCACATCATTTTGAACTAATTCTGAGCATATCTGGGAGTTTCCTCCTGGGTTTCTAACACATAGCTAAAGAAGGCCTTATGATTGTCTTTAGAGTCCTTGGCGATTTTCTCTCAAAATTTGCCTTGGATGATTTATATGAGAGCTCTTAGTTTTTACTTATAATGATCAAAGGTGTCTTACCTTTCAAGTTTTGCTCTATCTTGTAGTAGCTTCCTCCTTTTTTGTTGTAGAGAGCTTGTTTATGGCTGGGGTCCACCAGACTGGACGCTTGCCTTTGGTACAGAGAGTCTTAGTTTTGTTTGGGATTGCCTGATCCATGCAGTCCTGTAGGTGCTGGTAGAAGGCATTTGTAAGTGATTCAGCGGTTTGAGTAATGTTTACCACTGGCTCAGGGGCCTTAAAGGAGACCACACTAGTTTTTAGAAGTGTGAAATCGGCTTTTGAGAAGTTTTTCACTGTGGTCTTTTTTGTTTGGGGGGGGGGCGGGATGAGGACCTCCAGCGAGATTAGTTTATGATCTGATCTCACCAGTGAGGTATACTTCTGTGGTAGAACATTTTGATCCCATGTTCGTGATGATGAGATCAAGTATGTTTTCTCCTCTTGTGGGGATGGTGACTAGTTGTTCCATGGCATTTGAGTTTATGAACTCCAGGAATCTTTGGGTTAGAGTGTTGGGGCTTGAGTAGTGTTCCCAGTCTATATTAGGGTAGTTGAAGTCACCTAGTATGATGGTGTTTGGACATACATTTATCCTCCAATGTTTTCAGGAAGGCCATGTGGGAGGTTCCCTTGAGTTTGAGTGGGTGGCCTGTAACATGCTACAAATTGCAGAGCAGTCTTGCCTATGTTTAATTGCACCTGGATGGTCTCACCGATGCAGCCATTAACGTGCTGCCACCAACCTTTGAGGTGTGTGGTGTCCTTTATGAATATGGAACACCCCCTCCTTTCTTTTGGTGTGTTGTCCGGATTTTGGGGCCGGAACGCAAGATGATACATGAGGTGAAACCTGTTAGTTGGGGTGCTCTCAGGAGCCTTGAACCGGAGTTTCTGTCACAGCACAGACATCGATGTTCTCCATATTGAGAAGGGCCTCGAGTGCGTGCATCTTGAGATTGAGACTTCTGGCATTGAGCAGCATTACCCTTAGTTTTTTTCCTTTTTGGTGTTCTATATTGACTATAATTGTGACAATTTTCCTCTTGTTGTGGTTTTTCCTACACTCAACCACACAAGTGAAAGTGGGAAGGCGTGACGTAAGCGTCTCATAGACTGGCATCAAATTTTTAACACATACCTAGTCATGAAGCATGTATATGCAGAGACTATAGACATTTCAAATTGCTGGGTCATCTGTACAGCTACACCCAACTTAGCATATGGAGGACTGATAATGTCCAGCTGTCCCTCTGGGGATAAATGAGACCTGGGAGAATTCTACTTTTTGATACAGGAACTGAGAGATCACAGGACAAAATAGCTTTATTTTTACCTGTCACACAAAGAGGAATTGTATGTTTCTATAAAAATGACACTCTCCAGGTGGGCACAGAGCAATTGTAATATAACAATATCTTGCTCGGTGTTATATTAAGACTAGTAATAGCAATACTCTTTTGCAATACCCCAATTACAGACTCATATTTGAACTCATGAAAACTGAACCATGAACTGAAATTGCACTTAGAATCCTCGTTTTATTTAAACAATTGTGATTTATAGACCAAAAAATGTTTCATGCAGGGTTAATCGCGTATTAGTACTAAAGTAAGAACATTTTTTATTTTTATTTGTGGGAAAAAAGCATACAAATGGCTACATGAGAATTAGTCCGGCAGTTGTTTTTGGGTTATCTGGTTCGACTATAAGATACACTTGCAGAATTGCCTTTTGGTAAGATCACGAAGCGTGAGAGAAACGGCTCGGAAACCTGGAGGTCCAGTCGAGAAACCTGTAAAATCCAGTAGGACGGATCGAAGCTGGATGGAAAACCATAATTATGTAAACGACAAAAGCAAATTGACTCTTATGGGACTGATAGTAACAGTGGTATATCTTGGGCAAGGGAATATTCCCACCATATGGAGCATGTCAGATCAATCTGCGGAGTTGAGCAGGAAACTGTCAAAACTTCTTCGAAGTAATGAGCAATGCAGCTTTCTCTGCCCCTAGAACTGGGGACTGAAGAAGAGAATGCAATGAGAACTGTTGTGCTACAAAATCGAATTGCTCTTGACTTCACCCTAGCGGCGAGAGGTGATACGTGCGCGCTTATCAAAGAAGAATGCTATGTCAGGCACATGTCACCTCTGAGCAGACGGTATGCAACCGAATAGAGCTGGAGTTTCTTCAATCTGGCAGCATATGGCAAGACTTTTGGAGTCCCTTTATCCTTTTGGTGAGGAACTTTTTGGGTCTCTCCAATTGCTGCAGATGTCGGGTGAGATACATCCCGAATGGGGCATTGTACTTGATCATTGGTCTGATAAGTGAAGAGTACAGGGGAACAATGACCTCACTAGATCTGGATGTGAATCCTTCATGGCGATCAGGTGGGCAATGTAGAAGGTCTTTCCTAACCACTTCTAGCAATGTGAATTAGTGAAAGGCCACACTGTCAACTATAGGTCCCCAGGTCCTTGATAACCTCTTCTGTGCTTGAGTGGTTACCCACCTATATGGTAGATTAGACAAAATACCTTGTTTTCCCGAAGGGTATGACTATACATTTTTTGGCGTTTAACTTCAGGCCATGGCTCTGGCACCAGCTATCTGTTTCCGTGGTGTCCCTTCTGAAGGATATCCGTGTCCGATGCAAAACGACTTTCCACATGGCTATTTGCCCAGTTTGGTAGTCTGCAAACTTTGTCAACCAAAGTCCTCCAAACTTATACAGCCCAGTACTTCTGAGAAGTAGATGCCGAACAATAGAGACAGGACGAGCTCCTGTGGGACACCACTTGTGCACCCGGGCTTGGAGTCTGGACATAGTGCCAGCAACTCTAACCCTGTGGGTTCTTGGGTCCTGCCTAAGCAGTTTGCAATCCATCTTGCTTGTGACATATGGGTTTACATTTAAGCTGGTAGGATTTTCTACAATACCGAGTAGGGGTGTGTGTGCGAAAACACTGCAAGGTTAAGGTAGGCTGTATGGCACTGCCCAGTTTGTCAGACCTCCATCAATGGGCCTTGGTGACATGTTCAAGAAGTCGACCAAGTTCAAAAAGGCATGATCTGCCTTAGCGAGAAGCCAAACTGGAATTAGGGTCCAATGTCTGCGGAGAAGTCCCTATATCTTTGTTTATGAGCTCCATTATGATCACTCTCCATAGATTTACCATCAGACTAGACTTTGTTAAGCTTATGGGTGGTAATTACCAGGGTCCATAGAGGGGCACTGCTTTGTGGAGTGGGACCACAGTTGCCGTAGACGCCACTCCTTGAGCGTATCCTGTGGTAAGGCTGGCGATTAGGACAGCTGCCTTATGTGCGGAGTTTTAATTCCTCATTTAGCCTGAGTGTAGCACACAGCCGGGGACACCATCCGGTCCCCATTAGATGCTGTGTTTTAGCTTTACACAGAGAGCAGCTTTCAAGGTGACGCATTTTGAGATGTCTGGGCTACACTCTTAACTGGGATGGTTATCTCTCCTTTAGGGGAGAGGGGGTGAAGTTTGCACTGGAACCTGTCTGCTGCCAGTATGTTGGCAATGTCTGTGGGTTCAGTATTGATTTTTGTATCATTTTTGTACTAATTCTGAGCATATCTGGGAGTTTTCCACCCCAGGTTCCTAACACTATATAGCTGAAAAAGGCCTTATGATTGTTCCTTGAATCCATGGCAATTTTCTCTCAAAATTGGCCTTAGTTGATTTTAATGAGTGCTCGTATTTTTTACTAATAATGATCAGGGGTGACTTTTATGGATTTTGTTCTATCATGTAATAGCTTTCTCCTCTTATTGTAAAGTTTGTTAATGGTTGGGGTCCACCAGATCATTGGACGCTTGTCTTAGTAGGAAAGAGTCTTGGTTTTTATTTGGGATTGCCTGATCCATGCAGTCCTGGAGGTGTTCATAGGAAGGCATTTGTAAGGGTTTCGCAGTGGGTTACTATGTCTGACCAGGGTGGAGGCAAGGCCGATTGTTACCAGAGGAACTTTTTAAATAAAAAAAATAAAAAAA
>NW_025058686.1:0-6015 GCF_019279795.1 Protopterus annectens | reverse complement strand
GCAAATGTTAAAATTTTAGTAATACAAGGACACAAAGTAAACAAGAGTAAGTTACAAACTTTACAGGTTAAATACCTGGAATAGTAATATCAGTGGTAAAATACTATAGTGAAAGAAAAAAAACAGCAATTTTGCAAGCACCCAAACCAACAACTAAAAGAAATAATGTCTTTCCTAGGTACAACTAATTTTGTTGAACTGGGTACCAAATTATTTTACAATGAAAACAAAAGCAGAAATGGCTTTCTGCAGGTTAAAGCAGTTAATAGTTCTTCATTAGTTTTAAGACTTCCAAGTTATCACAAACTTTTTTTTTTAGACCATAAATTGTAAGCAATGGTACATGACATCAGTATTAAAGCAAAAATGGGGATAAGCAATGCCCCATAGCTTACTATTCATTACAGTTAGACCCAGTGGTGCAATCTTGCCTCACTGTGTACAAGCAGTAGTTTCAGCAGCAATGGCAGTACAGGCTTCAGCCTCAATGGTGTTATTCCACCCTCTCACATTAAGAATGCCTCATGCAGTTGCAATAATTCTGCCAAAGAAAAGTTGCATACCTTTCTCCTGCTAGACATCTTTCATGTATGACCATACTGCTGAGTCAACCTCATATAAACAGTTAGCTTTACTAGACAAGATCTTACAGATATGCCCTTGAATAATGCTGAGGTGACATATTACGTGAATGGCTCATGCAGAAGGGTCCTACAGGAAAAATCTGGTGGGGTATGCAGTAGTTACAGACACTAAAAATTTAGAAGCACAAACTTTGCCACACAACTTGTATGCTCAAGCAGCAGAACTGGTAATTTTGACAAAGCATGTATTTTAGTAAAAGGCAAAAAGTAAACATATATACTAATAATCAGTATGCTTTTTCTACAGTGCATGTGTTTGCACAATAATAAAGAAAATAGAGGGATAATTACATCCAGTGAAAACCTATTAATCATGCAATTTATTTTGGAGCTATTAGAATCTATTCAGTTGCCTACTAAAGTAGCTATTTGTAAATGTGTAGCTCATACAAAACAACAGGATAAGATTTCAAAGGTAATGCAAGCTGATGCAGCTGCAAAGCAAGCAGCCTCAGACTCAGGAACTTTATTTTTTTTAATAAAAAATTACAGCCCTTTGAAATTTTAAATTTAGACATGTTAAAAACAATGCAAATGCTTACTACAACAGCAGAAAAACAAAACTGGGTAAAACAAGGTGCAATTTTAAAATGGACTGTACATTTCCAAAGGAAAAAAAATATTACCGTCTAATTTATTTAGAATAAGCTTTGTTGAGCCATGGGGAGCCATGTCTCAACAGGGGATGGTACAGTTAGTAAATAAAATATTCCAAACATATGGATACATAAATTATACAATAAAATTTTGTGCAGCTTGTCATACTTGTAACAAGCACCATGCACAAGGAGCAATTAAAAACAAGCAAGGGAGTTTCCTACACCACCATATCCATTCCATACTATTTGTATGGACTTCATAGAGTTGAATAAATGTGAAGGGAAAAAATACTGTTTAGTGATCATAGATATGTTTTCAAAATGGGTAGAAGCTTTTCCTTAGGAATCACTGTGCTTACCACCCACAGTCAGCAGGACTGGTGGAGAGGTACAATGGGATTTTAAAAAACAAGTTAAGAAAGTTGATGAGTAAGACTCAGAAGAATTGGATTTGCTGTTTACCTCTAGCATTGCTGAGCATGAAAACAGTAACAAATGTGAAGGGTTTAATCCCTTTAAAGTAGTATTTGGAAGGGCATATTATGTGCCTCAGTAAAAAGCTCTCATGCCTGCAGGGCTGGAGGCTGACAGTTCACTAGCTAATTAAATAAAGAAACTGTTATGAATAAATCTGTTTTGCAGTTTAACTCTTTTCACACAACAGAACTTTCAGCTGCATAAAAACATTGTGACTGATAGACAAGGGCAAAATGGCCAAGAGTAAAGAAGACAAAAAGCAGAGCAACCCAAGAACTATTGCATAATTATTTTAACTATGTATTTGTTAACTATAAGTGTGACAATTTTTCTTATTGTGGTTTTTCCTACACTCAACCACACAAGTGAAAGTGAGAAGACGTGATGAACTGTTTATAGACTGGCATCCAAATTTAACACTACCTGGCCATGAAGCAAGTGTATACAGAAACTATGCACATTTCAAATTGCTGAGTTTGTACAGCTATACCAACAAAATATAATAGACTTTAACGTCCTCTGTCCCTCTGGGGATAAATAAGACTTTGGAAAGTTTTTATACAGAACTGTGAGATCACAGGACAAAATTGCTTTATTTTTACCTGTTCACACAAAAGGAATTGTATGTCTCTACAAGTAATACCTCCAGGTGGGCTGGAGTAATGGTAATATAACAATGTCTTATAAATGTTACATTAAAGTCAAAAGTGGGGTACTGTTTGTAATACTAACCATGATTCATATCTGAGTTCAATGAAAACTACATTAAATGCAGTATGTGACAATCTAGTCTTAACTAAGCAATTGTCTATTAAGAATAGAAAATGTTTCATGCAGGGATAACAGTATCAGTACCAAAGTAATGATTTTATTTGTAAAAAGGCATATAAATGGTTACCTGAGAATTGGTCCGCAGTTTTTTTTGGGTTATCTGGTTTTAGCAATAAGACATACTGCAGAATTACCTTTGGGTAAAATTAAACGAAGGAAAACAGCTCGAGAATCTGAAGGTCCAGTGACCTGTGAATCCAGTTGGTAAAATCAAGCTGGTTGAAAAGGCCATAATTCAGTGAAAGGCAAAAGTAAATTGACTCATATGAACTTGGGCAACAGTGTTATATCCAGGGCAGGAATGCCACCAGCCTATGGAGCAGTCAAATCGATCTGGGAGCTGAGGAAGCTGTCAAAAGTCATGAGCAACGCAACTTTTTCCACCCTAGAATTGGTGACTAATGAACTGAATGCAATAAAACTGTTGTGCTACAAAATCAATGGCTTTACTTCACCCTAGGGGCAAGAGGTGGTACACAAGAAGAATGCTGGTACATTCCAGACAACCAACATGAAATCAATGACCACCTAGAGGTAATTCAGCAAGTATCAGCAATGACTAAACCAGGCCCAAACCCACTGACGGACTTTTTCCAGAATCTGTTTTGGGTTCCATCCTATTAAACATTTAATTGCTATTTGTGTGGGTATACTCCTAATAGGAGCATGTGTTTACTGTGAAATTCCTGCATGAAAAGATTAATCAAAATTTGTAGATATATCTGCTACTAAAACTCTTTACCAAAGTGTTGAAATTAAAAGATTAATTTCAAATGATGCTTTTTCTGAAATATAAAACCAATGACTTACTTAGCTGAAAGCCCTTGAAAGGGAAGACTGAGGAATGAAATAATATTGTTTATGTTTTCAGAATAAAATGCATTAACAGGAGGGGGAATGTTAGAAAAATCTATACATGCTGCTTAGAAAATATATTTACATACATGCTGCCTAGAAAATATATTTACAATGTGTGCTCTTAGGAAGATTGTATTTAAACATTCAAACATATATAAGTTGTGTGATCAAATATATAGAGAAATGTGTGCTTTAGTTAGAATAAATGTATTTAAAATCCATAATAAAGAATAAAGGTTATGTAATGCATTTAATTCTGTCTTACTAGAATAATAGTAGAAATAAACCTGCATATTTTGCTTGAAGCACAAGCTGCAGTGTAATCAGAAATTTGACCTTCAGCTTGCTAAGCAGTCTGGCTCATGTCTTTCAAGTAAAGATTATTTTGCAAAGTTAAAATAATAAATCTGTTCGATGTTTTCCTCTTTCCTGCCTCCACCGGGATTTGTCCACTATCTCTGATAGTACTAACAAGAAAGACAAAGGGAGGCATTAAGGAAGACATCATCTATTGTATTTGAACTAATCAGAGAACCTTGAATTGGCTACATCCTCAGGAGGTCATCGTGACTGACCAGCTGCTTGCAAGGCTGCAACTTCTCATGGGAAAAGGACTTTTGCACAAATTCAGCATTTTTTATGAATTACTATGATGTAAAGAGTTTGTCACTGACCACACCAGTGAGGTGGGCAAACTGATAATGACATGTATATAAGAAATGACTTTGAATAAAATCAGTCAAAATTCTATACAAACTTTGTGTATGGTTTTGCCTCCCAATGTACATTAGAGCTTTAAGATATCTAGCCTCCTGCATTATTGTTTGTTTAATTTACATTGTGTTTGAATAATCAAGTTTTTAGTCTGCTTTAAGTTTATTTAACAGATTTTGTCTGTCAGGCCTTTTACTATGTTTTTTAAAAAAAATGTTTTTGAATTTTTAAGCTTCTGTTTTTTTACAATTTGCTTTCTCAATCCACCTGTGTGCTTGAGGTATGCCTAGTTGGTGCTGCTTTTTTGCCTGACCTCCTGCATCAGATTTAAGCTGTTTAAGGAGTTTAACTAGTGAAAGTTTATCTAGTTTACCATCAAATTCATATTTGTTAACACATTTTGTATAATATCTCACATTATCTGCTCACTGCAATTGCATATACTTCACATTATCCGTTAGGGGCGGATCTCGTGGGTCTCTCAGTGCACTGATTTCCCATGTCTTAAAAAAGACTGTTACGTAACCCTTCTCTTGTACCACGTGGTATCTTCTTCCCTGTATCCACAGTAGTGTCTAGAATGACTGTTTACTTTGCTCTGTTTTTTCCCCTGATCTATGACCAAATATACAGTACTTCAATTCATTCTCGACCTGCTATCACAAATCTTAACAACAGTACACTGTAACCTGGTCCCTGATCTAAAACAAAGACAAAGAGGGAAATTCTTCTTACCTGAGCCTCTCGTTTATGACTGCATATTTTTCTTCTTGGGGTCCAGTCTTCCGCTCTTCAGCCACAGATCAGAAAGTGGACAGCCTCTTTACACACAACAATTCAGTCGGAGGTCTTTTCACTTTAAGAAGAACCATTTTGGCAGCTTCTCCTGCAGATTTATTACCACCCATGCACTCTGACCTGTAGCTTACCAAGGGAATTCCGGCTAAGAAGGACCAAAATGTCAAATAAATTGTTAAAATCAGACTGTAAAAATCATTAGGCTTTTCAAAATGACAGTCAATGACACAGGATGCTCAGGTTCAAATAACGTTTCTTTACTAATGTACATTAGGAGGCAAAAAACTATACAAAACAAGTATAGAGTTTTGACTAACTACATTCAGGAAATAAACTTCTTTAAATACACTATACATTCAAGCTGCGCCCACCTTACTGATGTGGTCAGTCACAGGGCACTTACATCATTACAGTCTACAATATTCTATTCATAAGAAAGTGCTGAGGTAATGCTTTTTAAAAACTTTCCCATGAGAATAATACAGCCTTGCAAGGCACCTGGTCAATTACAATGTCTTCCTGTAAATGTTGCTTCTTTCAAGGTTTCAGGCCAGTTCGAATACAATAGTCAGTTCATCTCTTAATATGTTCCTTTGTTTTCTGGTAAGCAGCTGCACTCTATCTTGATAGTGTTCACAAGGCCATCCTGCTCGGGGGAAGGAAGAAAGATATACATGCATACATATTTATTTCTCTAACCCAGCAGATAATAATTGCTGAAAGACATAAGCCTGCTGAGCTGGCTACTGCCAGGGTCAGAGGTTAACCACACTGCAGCTAAGTTTCAAGCAATTACATGCAAGATCATTTCTACTGCCATATTGTTAAATAGAATCAAATGCATTACATATTATACTGTTTCTAAACTTTGCACTACATATATGTTTAAGTACATATTTTTCTAACAGTGTGTGTGTGTGTATGTGTGTGTGTGTGTGTGTGTGTGAAATCAAATCTCAAAGAGTGTCTGTCAGCTACTTGGAGCAGGGACACAGAGCAATCATTTCGAGAGAGGGTGGTGGGGACTTGGCTTGGAACAGGGGCCCACTTTGGGCTTTTGGGTCCCCCCAAAGGCTGGTAAATCATGGAAAGGA
>NW_025058685.1:0-6286 GCF_019279795.1 Protopterus annectens | reverse complement strand
ATTTTGGAGACTCCTCAATCTCCAATTCTTCAATCGATACCCTCTTCGGCTCCTTCGACCCATCCCTCGACACGTTTTTCGAGGCTTTCTGATGTGGACCTGGACCGAGTGGTTAAGAGGCTCTTGGAGAACCCGGCCCTGGCCAAAATGCTGTCTGCTTCGAGCCACTCTGCTTCGAAGCCTGAAACCCCAGCCATAATTTATCCCCCTCTTCCTCCGAAGCCATTAGAGCTCTCGGAGCCGGGGCGGGCGTAGCCATTGTTGGTAGAGCCCTCTGAGCAGAGGCTTGATCCACCTCCCTCTGCTCCATTGACCTTTATCTCCTCTATTCAGACCGGTGAGTCTCGGGGCCGACAGTCCCTCGCTGGCTCCAGGGTGGAGAGTCGAACCGATACCTCGGTTTTGACCCTTCCCCTCGGGGCTTCGGCGCAGGTGGCTTTGGCTCAGTCTTCTGGATTGGAGCGGGGGGGGGGGGGTCTCTGCTTGGGGAGAGCTGCTGGCCTCTTCGGAGCCGGCAGACTTCTCGGACCGAGATTCTGGTGCCTTCGATGCCATGAGGAAGGTCATGTCTGCTAAGACCACTACCTCCTCGGATCGGTCTTCCCCTCCCCCTAAAGGGCCTCGTTCTACCTCTTCCCCACAGGTCCCCACCAAGCGTAGAGATCCAGGGCCTCTGGTATCCCCATTGGGTGGCCCCACCTCTCTAGGACTTCAACGGACTCTCCCACCGATTTAAGTACCTAGGAAGAGACTATGCAAGAGGAGGCACTTGGATTCCCCACAGGAATCCCTGACATCGGATACCGACTTGGAGGAATCAAAAGGGTCCCCATGATCCCCCTCAGAGGACGTCTCATTTGCCGACATTTTGGAGATCTAAAGACAGAGGGGTGATTGACAGTCCCTTGCCCCTACTGAGGATGAGTCAGTCCTCCTGAAGGCTTTTGGATCTCAACCATCCACCTCCTGGGTTACCCCGCCCTTCGATGATTGATGGAGCTGGTTGCTCGAAGGGCGTGGAGTCCCCTGACTCAGTGGAACCGGTCCCTCGGAGGCCCAACAAGTTTATTACTTCCCCTTCCCAGTTGGGCATAACCTTAAACTTCGAAAAATCTGTGTTATCACCCTCGCAGCATATTACATTTATAGGAGCAGAACTGGACACCGTCAATTCAAGGATCAGGTTGCCTCAAGCAAGAATCCTGTCTGTAAAAAGTCAATTATTTGGTCTGTTGGTCCAGAACAAAGCTCCTGTGTCCCAGATACTGCAGCTATTAGGCACAATAGCAGCCATACTGATAGTAGTCCCGTTAGGGCGCATGCACATGCAGATACTCCAGTGGCTACTCTTCGCGCAATGGTCTTACCAACGACTGCCCATGTCACACGAGATCCGGTTAACGAGTCTTTGCAAAAAGGATCTCAACTGGTGGTTGAACAGCAACCAAGTGATAATCGGATGTCCCTTTGTTCTTCCCCAACCCACACTGCAGTGACCACGGATGCTTCCCTGATAGGGTGGCGGGGGGCTATTTCAGGGAAAGACTGTCCAAGGTACTTGGTCAAACATGGAATCACATTTGCATATAAATGTCCTAGAGCTGAGAGCGGTGTTCTGGCGTTGCAACACTTTCACGACTCTTCCTCCAGGTACAGTTGCTATCCAGACGGACAACATGTCTGTAGTTTGGTACATCAACAAGTAAGGGGGAACCAGATCGTATCCCTTATGCCCAGAAGCCCACTCAACCACCAACTGAAGACATTCTGTTCAAGGACATACCACCCACAAGCTTGGAGGGTGGACTCTCTCTCTTTCAGCTGGAATGCCCTAACAGTATATGCCTTCCCACCTCCCCCATTGATGTACAAGGTTCTACTGAAGATCAGGGAGGAACAGCCAAAAGTGATACTAATAGCTCCGTACTGGCCAAGATAACACTGGTATCCATTATTGAGAAGCATGTCTCAGGCAAAATCATGGCCTCTACCCCTATGGCCTCTTCTTCTGACGCAGAACAATTACAAGACCCTGCATCCCAACTTGAAAACATTGCAGCTAACTGCCTGGAAAATTCCTTAAACCCCAATCAAACTATTTTATCTCAGAGGGTGAAGGACATTATCCTGGAGGCTCAGGCCCTCCACAAGGAAGACATCCTCAGCTAATAGGAAGAGATTTCACATTAGGAGCACATGGAAGGGCACAGATGTCAGTGGCAAACCTAGCACATATATCCTGGAATATTTAGCAGAATTGTTCCACAATGGCCTGTCCTACTCTTCCATTAAGATTCATGCTTCAGCAATCTCAGCAGAATACAGTGTGGATCCACCTATCTTCTCACACCCTCTCCTCAGACAATTTCTGAGAGGGATCAAAATATTAAACCTCCAAGAGACCTCACCTGCCTGGGATCTCAACTTTGTGCTGGAGAAACTGACATACCTCCTTTTGAACCAGCAGCATCAGCGATCTACAGTTTCTATTTTGGGAAAACTGCTTTCCCTTCTGGCAATCACTTCAGCAAGAAGAGTTTCAGTTGCAAGCATTAATGGCAGTGCAGCCTTTCTTATTTTTCACCAGGACAGAGTGTCATTAAGAACCAATCCTACTTTATCCCAAAAGGGTGGTATCTAGGGTATCCTTGAACCAAGATATTCACTTGCCAGCTCTTCCCTAATCCACAGAATAGAGGGAAAAACTTTGCACACCCGGGTATACACAGACAAATCGCTACTACTTGGACAGAACAAAAACTAGCAGAAAACTGTCCAACTGTTTGTAGCATATGCAACTGGGGTGCAAGGAAGAGCAATTTCCCAAAAAGACAATTTCAAAATGGATAGGAAATTGCATTGCTTGCTACTCCTTTCATGGAAAGACAGTCCTGAAAATATCAGGCCTCTCCACAAGGGCCACCCCCCACAGCCATCGGGGTACCAGACATTTTAGAAGCTGCTACTTGAGCTGTGCATACATTTGCCAAGCATTACAATCTACCTTATACTCCAGATCCAGAGCAGGGTTTGAACTGCAGTCCCGCAGGGATCTAACTAACCATCCTTTTCTTAGTACTTCCCCGTTTGGCTATGGTATTCTAATATGTTATGACTGCAGATGCATCCTTGAAGGACATAGTACAGTTTTGTACCTACCATAAATGTAGATGTCCATGGTATGCATCTGCAGTCAGGATTACCTCCCTTTCCCCTCTGTGGTATCCTAGGGGCACCTCTTTTGCTAGTTGGGAATCTATTGTGGTGTATTTTTGTTTATACATGTAAAAATTTGCAAATGTTTGGAATTTTCAGCATTTATCCAAATTTAGCCTTCCTAGAGGGCACCTGGCATCTGGGGCAAGAAAAAATGGGGAAAATGCCGGCTGATGCTTTTTACCCCAGACACTCTGACGCCGGGAAAGTCGACATCAGCCGAGGCCAGACCCAGACTTTGGAATCCGCGACAAGGCTGCCTGAGGCAGGACAACCCATATGTTATGACTGCAGATGCATACCTATTGGACATCTACATTTATGGTAGGTACAAAACTGTACTTTCTAAGCCACCACCTTATGGTAAGAACTCAGTGACTCACCTCCCCTCTGCCCACCTTCACTTGCCCCTAGGAGGAAAACCCTTTCACTTAAGCACCTGGGCCACCATTGCCAAGGACCAATGGGTTCTGAACATTGTCTCAGGGATACAAATTATCCTGGGCCACCATTACCAAGGACCAATGGGTTCTGAACATTGTCTCAGGGATACAAATTCTCCTTCCACACCCTTCCCAACCCCACAAGGGTTCCCAGATCTACCACCAAATCAGTGGGCAGAGGCTCAAAAGCAAATCCATTCCCTGCTCTCTCTGAGGGCAGTAGGCACGTTCCTGCAGAACAGATAGGCCAAGGCTTCTACTCCAGACTTTTTCTAGTGACCAGAAAAGAGGGCATCTGGCACCCTATCCTCGATCTATACATTCTAAGCACCTTCCTGGTGATCCCAAAATTCAAATTTACGCCTAGTTAGACGACTGCCTTATTCAGGCAGACAGCCAAGAAAAGCTGCTCAAGCACCTGACCTTTGTAAAGAAACTACTATCCTCCCTAGGGTACACAGTCAACAAAAAGAAATCAAAACATGTGCCCACCCAAAGGATAATATTCCTGGGAGCAAGTCTGGACACAGCATCCCAGCTGACATACCTTACACCAGAGAAACAAATTTTCCTGTCAGCCTACTTCTCTCAACTGGGCACCAGGCCCCAGATTTCTGCAAGGCAAATCCTGCAAGCTCTGGGGTTCATGGCATCTTGCATACTCCTCATTGCATATGCCATACTGCATCTGAGGAAACTTCAGTGGTACCTAAAGAGCCTTTGGTGTCAGCACACTCCAGACCTGGAGACTCTTCCATCTATAATTCCTTGCCTCAGAAAGGAATTACTTTGATGGGCAGCACCATGCTCCCACAACA
This sequence comes from Protopterus annectens, assembly GCF_019279795.1. NCBI lineage: Eukaryota > Metazoa > Chordata > Ceratodontiformes > Protopteridae > Protopterus > Protopterus annectens. The sequence goes on along the minus strand of NW_025058685.1, from coordinate 1,809 downwards.
AAGGGCTGCCCATTTACCTTCACCACAGACGCATCAGACTGCGCTTAGGGTGCACACCTGGACGGCAGGTGCATTCAGGGCCAGTGGAGCCCACAGCAAATCCCGCTGCACATCAATCAAAAAGAGAAAGATGGCTGTGCAGCACGCTTTGATAGCTTTCAAACCCCTTCTCTCTCTCCAGGGGTTCTCCTGAACAAAACGGACACCACCACTGTGATGTGGTACATCAACAAGCAGGGAGGGACTCGCTCCTACCCTCTGTGCAGGCTAGCCATGACCCTTTGGCTCACAGCCTCTTGCATGCAACTATACCCATTGTACCTCTCTCAGCTCCCTGGCAGACCAGCTAAGCAGAAACCTTCTGGACCCACATCAGTAGCAGCTCAACAGAAGTACCTTCGCCCTAATAACTCAGAAATGGGCAACCCTGAAAGTCAACAGCTTTGCCTCCCACTCAACCATCGGCTCATCAAATTCTGCACCAGGGGGCATCACTACATGGCCTGGAAAGTGGATGCCCTGTCCTTCCCCTGTACTGCTCAAAATAAGTGGGGAAAGACCAAGAGCCATTCTTATAGCTCCAGACTGGCCCAGACAGCACTGGGTACCCCTTGCTGCGCAGCCTGTCCCCGGTGCCTCCATGGCATCTTCCTCAGATTCCAAACCTAACCCAGAGGGAAGGGGAATTCACGCATCCCCATTTGCAGATACTCAGTTTGGCAGCTTGGCTTATTCCCTAACCCAAAACCAATCTGCCATTCTCAGTAAACCGGTTCTGGATGTTATCCGTGAGGCCAGACGCCCGCACCAGAAAGTCTTATACAGGTAAATGGAAAAGGTTCTGCACCTGGGCCCAAGCTAAGGGGGCAATACGGCACCACCCTCCATCCCTCTCATCTTGAGTTACTTGGGTAACCTACTACACAGTGGTCTCTCCCTTCTCCAAAAATTCATGCGTCTGCTATTTCTGCTCTTTTTTCCACTGAGCAGCCCCTTTTCCTCACACCCTTTGATCAAACAATTCCTCAGAGGGGCTAGCAACTTGAGGCTGCCCAGAAGGGCACCAACACCGGCTTGGGACCTTAACTTTGTCTTGGAAAAGCTCACCCTGCCTCCTTTTGAACCAGATTCTTCTGCAGAGCTAAAACTTCTCTCCTGGAAGACCGCCTTCCTTCTGGCCATCACTTCAACCAGAAGAGTCTCTGAGCTGCAGGCACTCATAGCTGTGGAACCCCTCATCTTCCATGCAGATCGGGTATCCCTCAGAACTAACCCATCCTTCATGCCCAAGGTGGTGTCCAGTGTGGCAATCAATCAATCCATTCATTTGCCCACCTTTTTTCCTAATCCCCAGAAAAAGGGGGAAAGGATTCTTCACTCTCTAGATGTGCACAGACAGCTCAGATTTTATCTGGACAGAATTAAATCATTCAGAAAGTATGATAAATTGCTGGCTAGCTGTGCTACAGGGACAGAAGGCAAAGCCATCTCCAAGCAAACCATTTCCAAATGGATAGCACACTGCATCCATTTCTGCTACAAGCAGCATGGTAAGCCTGCCCAAAGGGGGTCTGGACACACTCCACTAGAGCAGCCTCCACCTCTGCAGTTTTCCTCAGAGAAGTCCCCACCGGGGAGGTCCTGGAGGCTGCCAACTGGACATATGTTCACACTTGCACCATACATTACCACCTGCCTCTCTTCTCCAAATCCAGGGCAGGGTTTGCCTCTACAGTCTTGAACATCCTAGCCAGCTTGGAATATACTATGACTGACACCTCCACCCATTTCCTCAGCTGTTATTCATGT
>NW_025058684.1:0-5302 GCF_019279795.1 Protopterus annectens | reverse complement strand
ATATAGTTCTTGAACTATATCAAAAAAGAAAGGAAATCTTAATAATATTCCTGTCAGAAATTACTTTGGAAATTTTCCTGTCAGTTTATCAGTCTGAAATGAGTTCCAGTAAGACAAATTCTCAAGACTCCAGCATCAAGAAAGAACTTCAGTCTCTGATAATTATAGTCCAGCAACTTACTGCTAAGATGGATAAAATGGATACTAAAATAGACATTTTCATAGAAAAAACTACAAAACAAATAGACTTGTTACATATGGACCTGCAACAACAGAAGATCCAGATGACAGGCATAGAAGAAGCTGTGAATGACATGGAAAATAAAATACAAGAAGAGGAAATCAACATTGAGTTTCTGCTGAAACAAAATACACATTTACAAACAAAGCTGGATGACCTGGAAAATAGATCTGGGCAATAACATTAGGATTTCTGGACTGCCAGAAAATATTGAAGGTAACAATATTACTTCTTTTTTAACAACATGGCCCCCTAAAACTTTAGATTTACCAGAAGCATTCTCTTTTGGTATCGAAAGAGCACATAGATCTATAGCTAATACTAACTCTAAAAAAAACTATCCTAGATCAGTTATAGTTAGATTTCTATCATCTTTTGATAAAGAGATGGTTCTTAAATCTGCTTGGGCTAAAGCTCCTGTTAAGTTTAATGAGACAACTGTGCATTTTGACAATGACTATTCTTCCATGGTAATTGCTAAAAGAAAAGTTTTTCTGCCACTAATAAGGGAGCTTAAAAAAGCACAGTTTAAAACATACCTTCTGTTTCCTGCCAAGCTTAAAATCTTCCTTCCTGATGGTCCTAAGGTCTTGATGATTTAGATTCTGCTTTACTGTTTGTCAAAGAAAAAGGATTTTGGATAAAATAGAAGAAATGGAATGGGCTAGTTCTTCATTAAAGAGATTGGCAACTGAAGCTTCCTGAAGACTTCAGAGAAGAAGAAAAACTAAAAACAAATGATTTGTTATATGTTTTTTTCTCTCATCATTTTAGTTCATTATTAATCTTTTGAATATAGTTCCTGCTTTTCCCAGAAAGCCACAAATATTTTGGAAAAGATTTAATCAAAGTTATTCTCTATGTGCAAAGAAATGTTTTGTTTCATAACCAGTCAAAATGCCTGAGGATTTAATGGCAGGCTGTGACTGATTTTTTTTTTCTTTCTAAAAAAGTAAGGTTAGTAATTTGATACATTTTTATCTTTATCTTTTTTTTTTCCTTCTTCTTTCATTAATTTCTTAGTTTAAACAATGACATTCTATTTAAATTATGTAGTGGGTAAAGGGGGGGAGGGCAGGAGAGAACAGTAATGAAAATATCATTAATAGAATAATAACATATTTATTTCTTGTAAAAGTTTATAAGTTCTTCAAATGCTATTTCTAATTATACTTTCTTGATTATACTGCTTATGCTTGTTTGTAAATAATCTGTCATGCTTTAACTAATAATAATCAGAACTAAATAAGAGTAAATAATATGTTTTATTTTAACTCTATTAATATAAACAGTAAGTAACATTCCATTGTATATACTTCTTACAGCTTTCTCTTACATTTTTATTTCTGCCTCACTCCTTTTATTTTCTCTTTTTCTTTTCTTTATTAATATATAAAAATGCTTTTGACTGTGTGGGCACAGTGAATAATAGGATTTGTATGAAAATTGAGTTGGGAGAAGAATGCTGAGTTTTATTGCTTGTTGGTAATTTTGAGTTTAATTTCACTTGCATAGAGGGTGTGATGATCTGGAATACATTGTGGAGGTTCTGTCATGTTTAGATGCATTTACACTGCTAAATGAATGTTTGTCACTAGTTTTAATAAGTTTCCAAAATGTTAAGAGAGACAATCTGGGATGTGGGCTGTCTTATGCACAATGTCCTTGAGTTACCTCAGAATCTTCAAATCACAGAATTCTCACAGAGAAACTGAAAGCAGTTAGTATAAACATTGACAAGGTTATCACACTGACCCAAAAAGATTCAGGAAAAAAACTCTGTTCATAAAATATGTCAGTTATAATGAGTTTAAATGATGTTGTTTCTTGTAGTAAGTAAATGTCTTATTTTAGAAGGCATAAAATGAAACATTTATTTAAATGTTTTGAAAATCTACTTAAAACAGCATAATAATCTGTGTTAAAATTTGTGTTCCAAAATATACTTTACTCATTTAATTCATCTGATTGACAAACATAAATAATCTTATAACTCTATTCTGGAAGAAATGTCATCTGATATGGTTTAAAGCAGTAGGTTGGCATGATTGTAAAAGCTGGTTACCGATATGTGTTTGTGCATTTTTTGTATAAAGCAGACTTTATTCTGGGACAAAGTATGGTCTCAACACAACAGTGAGATCAGATATATATATATATATATATATTTTTGTGTGTGTGTGTGTGTGTGTGTGTGGTGTTTTTTTGAGAGTCTGCATGGCTATCCAATATGTTTTTAAATATTTCTATGAATACAATTTTTTACTCTATTGACAAAATGAATGTTTGCCACAAGTTTTAATAAGTTTCCCCAAAAAATTTTAAAGGGGAGACAATCTGGGATGTGGGCTGTCTCATGCACAGTGTCCATGAGTTTCCCAAATTACTCACAGAATTTTTACAGAGAAACTGAAAGCAGTTAGTATAAACATTGATTACACTGACACCCCCAGGAAAAAAAATTTTTTTTTTGTTAAATTTTTTTTAATTTTTTAAAAAAATATTTTTTTGGGGGTAAAAAAAAAATTTAAATTTTTTTTAAAAAAAACAAAAAGAATTTTTTTTTCCCCCAAATTTTAAAAAAATTTTTTTTCTTTCTTAAAAAAAAAATTTTAAAAAACCCAAAAAATTTTAAAATTTTTTAAAAAGGGGGAAAAAAAAATTTTCTTTGTGTGTTTGTGTGCATTATTTTGTTTAAGACAATTTTTTGGGGGGGGGGATGGTGTTTCCCCAAAATGGAAAAAAATATTTTGTGTGTGTGTGTGTGTGTGTGTGTGTGTGTGTGTGTGTTTTTGTTTTTGTATGTGTATTTTTTGTGTTTGTGTGTGTGTTTTTTTGTGTGTGTGTTTTGTTGTGTTTATGTGTGTGGGGATTTTTTTTTTAAAAAACTAGAATCAATATGATTTATAATTTTTATGAATACAATATTTTACTCTATTGACAATAATGAGTTTAAGTAAATGCTCATATACAAACAATTCAAGATTTTTGGAAGCTGTTGATAGAATTAAATGACAGAAAATAGATGCATCTTAATGAAATGTCTGAATCATATTAGCCAAAGTTTTTGATTTAAATGAATGTTAGAACATAATTTTCTCCCCTTTGATTTCTAACATAAGATTATTTGAATGCTTTTTGAATACAAGTGTTATATATTACATAGATCTATATAGTATAAATTTTTTAAAAAAAAAAAAAAAGTTTATTTTAGTTTATATTTTTTTTCCAAATGTGTAGTTTGTCTTGATAGATAATTGAATTGAAAACTGTTAATCAGTTAAATATAACTAGTATTAAATTGATAAGGTGGTAGCTGAGGTACTGCTGCTTAGGGTAGGGGTTAACTTGAGTGTAAATACTTCTAATTTGGGAGTTTTCAACTCCAGGCTGGATGGGTTTAATCCTTACATTATTTTCACTTGTGCATTGTTAGATGTATATAGTTTTGACATCGACAATATATTTTGTACACTCATTCTCACTACAAACAAAATTGAATCCTATACAAAACCCCATAAGAGATATAATAAATACAGCTATATTTAAAGGTACACCTAAAGGGAGATGTAACATTATTTATCTTGTTATTTGTTATTTGATCATAAGATTCTTGAGTTTTAAAATGCCAAATGACATCTTTAAAAGGAATTTCTTTAAACTTTAATGGATTGAATAATCCGTGTGGGCAACCAAAAATAAAAAACCCCAAAAAATCTAGTCTTCCTGCAAGAAACCCATCTCTTGAAAAAGATATTGATAAACTAGCCACTAATATACAGTATTGGTTAGTTCAGAGCACACTCAAAAAAAAGGAGTGGCTATTTTATGGAATAAAAGTATGCCCATTCCTAAAACCATTAAGTCTTATCAGGATGACAAAGGAATGTTTTGTATGGTTACAATACAAATTAATGGGAAGACTTACACTTTAATTAATGTATATTGGATACCGGGATTTGGTTTTAATACAGTGAAACATCATTTTGATAAGATCATATCATTCTCTGTGGGGAATTTTATTTTAGCTGGTGATTTTAATTGTATACTACATGAAAGTGATACTACCACAAAAAGAAAAGAAGAATTACATCTAATGCAAAACATTTAAATGATTTTGCTAATTCTTATCATTTGAATGATATTAATAATCAGATAGATCAAAATCATTACCATACACCTTTTTTCTAACAGATACAAAACTTATTCAAAAATAGATAGGGTCTTTATTTCTATCCTGATGGTAACAGTTTTATTTAATTCCAAAATCTTTCCTTGTCCTATTTCTGATCATTACTCACTTGTTTTGAATTCATGATAAAAATACTCATAATGTTCAGATCAAAAGGATACCAGCATACTTAACTCACTAAAAGACTATAAAGAATATATACTTTCAGAAGTACAACATTTTCTAGACATAAATAATACTCCTGAAGTCTCCATTGTTTTGTTTGGGATGGCTTAAAATCAAATGTATGTGGAGAAAGTATCAGATGGTATAATAAAAAAAGGAAATCTTGGGATAAGGAATTGTTAGATCTCCAAAGTAAAATAGATGCTTATAAACATAGTAATAGAGAAAATATTATGGACAAGAAAGGTGGTGAAGAAGTAAAGAAACTAAATGAGAAATACAAAGAAATTTTAACTCATAAAGTTAAAATAACTTTAGAGAAAAACAAGTTTTGTCTTATTCAATAAGCCCCAAATACTTACATAGACTTAAAAATAAAACAAAAAAATTGAATAAACAAAACCATATCAAAGAAATCTTTTTCTAAGGGAAAAAAAATTTTTTTCCCAAAAAGGGAAAATTAAAAATTTTAAAATTAACCAAAAAATTAAAGGAACCAAAAAAAAAAAGGGTTTTAAAAAAAAAAAAAAAAGCTTAATAAACAACAGATTAAACTATTGGACAAGAGTATTTCATATACAGAAGTTATTACACAAATAAATAAGCTTAAATCAAACAAAGCACCGGGTAATGATGGTATTATACCAGAGATATATAAAATCCTTTCTAAAACTACATATTCATTAATACATAAGGTTTTTTTC
>NW_025058683.1:0-5403 GCF_019279795.1 Protopterus annectens | reverse complement strand
TTCCTTGGGGCCAAAATTAATCATTTTCCCCTTAGTTCGAAGCTAAGCCTTGGTTTTTGATTTTTTTTAGGGGGATGGGATCGTAGTTTCTTGCTGCTACTGATCGGGGATGTCTTTATTTTGGATTTTACTCTTTTATGCACTAGTTTCCTCCTTCTGTTGTATAACTCGTTTATGGCAGGGGTCCACCAGACAGAGATGTGCAGATAATTTAGTTCTAATAACAAAAACAAGAGATGGATAAGTGGGATTATAATAACGTTTGAAAAGCTGTTAATAAAACCTGGCATGCAATTGAATAAAATGAAATGTGAAGGATTTGTTGAGAATAAAACTAAATGGAATATATTTCACAAGAAAGGAAGTAATGATCTTGGGAGTGACATTTAGTGAGTTTCAACGTGTAATAAGATAATGGATGGAGATATTGGAACAAATAAAAACATTAGCTTGGTAGAAAACATTTTACTTATCATTTCAGAAAAAGAAATGCATTCTGAATATTTATGTATAAGGAAACTAGCATATTTAGGGGATTGTATATGTTTCCCATGAAAACGGAAAGTAGTTTTTAGAGATTTTTTAGCTTCAGTAGGGGCCCAAAGCTGAACCTGGTGAGAAGAGGGATAATTTATAATACAAAAGAAGCAGGTGATTTGAAAAATAAAAACTGGGGTGCACTTAGCATCTATGTATTAATTCTGGGTAATGAGAAAGGTAAAATAAAAACAAAAAACATAGGCAAGGTGCTATATGAAAAATAGAAAAAAATATGGGAGGAAAACAGGGAAAAGAAAGAAAAAGAAACAAGGATGAAGAAGAATATGACAGAAAACTAAATTACAGAAGATAAAAGCAATTAAAATTGATGGGAAAAGATAAGAGTGGCATAATATGATTTGAGAAAAAAAATGTTTTAGTGTGCCCATGGAAGGAATTAAAAGAAGTTGAAAATAGGCAATAAAGCACAGAAGAAAAAGGTTTGGTAATTTTTATGAAGCCAAGGATTTTTGTGGAGGATTGTATAAAGTAAGCTATTGGTAAAAGGGAATGTAAAATATAAAGCGATGGAGGCAAGAAAATGTGTTAACTGAAGTGAAGAAGAAATAAGAATTGTTGCTTTTTGGATTCCAAAGAGAATAAAGTATTTTGGGATATCTTAAAAATTAATTTAGATAGGAAAAGTTTAACTGTATAAATATGAATATGACATTATTTGGCAAGTATGTAAAGTAAAGAAGTGTGATATTGATAAGAGGGATAAAATACTGTTTGTAAAAATATGGGTGCTGCAGAAAAAGATGTGGAAATTTGTTAGATAACAAGAAATGGAATGTGATGATATATTAGCTGAAATAAGATGATTATGGAAGAAAGGGTTGGGGACAGAAGATAAATATAAAAAAATAATGAAAGAAATAAAACTATTTAGTTAACTTCTTTTATGCTGATAACTTGTCTGTTTGTGTTGATAACTTGTAAATAACTTTTTGTGCTGATAATTTGTAAATACTTTTTAAGTATGAATGTAAAAAATGAATGTGTGAATAATTCATTTTTTATATGATATAAAATTACTATAAGTGTTGATAAACTACCCCTACTCTTTTTATAGGTGCTGTGGGATCCTTTACATCCACTTGAGCTACGACTAGTTCAGGCAGATGGGGCCTTGGTTTAAGTTATCATCTAAAGGACAACACATTCAAGACTGCACCATCCTACTTATGTTACTCTGCAGTGTCAGCAATCCATCATTCCGGTGAGGGACTAGAAAATGCAGCCTTCTGCACCAAAGGCAAGGGTGCTTCCTGTTGTGGCATGGATAGTGTATTAATAGTAGCTGCAGGCACCAATCAGTAAACAATGCAGTACATGGTTAGGGTATCCCAGGCATCTGCATCAAGGATATGTCACCAGTTCCCTTATGCCATACTCCAACATGTTTTGTAGCATACGTGGTTTTCTCCTACTCACAGGAAAAAGGCAGCACATATAGGAATTTTATGACATGACTCTTTTCCCTGAAGTACTGTGGGCCATAGATTATACCCACTTTTAAATAAAGGCCCCATCTGGTGAGCTGGGAAAAAGCTACATAAATTCTAAAGATTAGCACTCCATCACCTGCCAGGTGACCTGTAATGAATAGGTAGTAATCTACTATGTGTCTAAAGGCTACTTCATGACTCATAAGTATGATACACATGCAATCCATAATGATGCTGGATTTACTGTGAAGCCATGGTTGATGACACCAATCAGAAATCCACAGACTGTGAAACACAATGGCTACAAAGACACCCTGTTGCAATCCTGCACCTACTGTATGTATGTGCTGAAGGAATCCTTTTGCTACTGTATGTACCTGGTGGTGCCCTGCAGTATGACCCTAGTACACAACTATGAACCTATGAACATGATCAAAGACATGCAATGTTACATAATATAACATTAAAGAAACAGTTGCAGCAAGAAATATGCATGCTGGATGAACATTTTCCATCACACCAGACATTGGATAGCAAATAATATGAGAAGATAGAGGAGGAACCAGTAGCAGGAGACAGCCATGGTAGAAGAAGGTGACCACAGATTACTATGGCACTGTCTAAAAAGGGGGGACAAATGGGGCCAGATTAAAGCAATACTTTGCAAAAAAGTGATACATAAAAACCCTTTCTTTTTTTACCTATGTATAGACTGGTCAAGCATGTATCAGACATGGCTACTCAAGTAACAAAGCAGAGGGCAAAAAGTTATCATCATTTCACAAGTGATCAACATATTGTGCAAACCTTTTCAGGAAGTGCATGTGTGCTCTGTGTGTGTGTGTGTGTGTGTGTGTGTGTGTGTGTGTGTGTGTGTGTGTGTGTGTGTGTGTGTGTGTGTGTGTGTGTGTGTTTTTTTTACATGCTGCGGGGCAACTTTAATAAATTTTTAGTGTGTTTTTTGGGGGGCCCAAATAAACTGATCTGGCACATCCCCTATGAAACCATGAGGTGGAACTAGGTACTTGAATGTTTGTTTGGAGGCATACCCCCAACTGATGTTTTAACTGTTGTGACTTTGTATACATGTAAACGGGAAAATGCAGAATTGGCTTCATCCAAAACCCCTTTTTGAAGGGTTACAGGTATAGCAATCCCCTTTCCTAGAGGTAGGTATGCTAAAAACATGTAAAATGGGCAGTAGTGGCCATGGCATAAACCCCATATCATTTGATCTTATGTACTTCCACACTAGATGTATGGTGGTACTACTCCTACCTAGGCATCACACCATGCTGGTCTTCAAGACTTGAGGCAGCTGAAGGATAAGTCAATTCTAAGTCTTTGAGAAAGTGGGCCTTAGTCTTGCAAGCTGCCCAAAACACTATAGGATGTTACATATGGCATAATCCCTCAAGTCATTTACACCCTGTAACACATTTATCATCTTGCAAAGATTGAGATGCTGCTAACATGTGCCTATATGATGACCTTGCATTCACTGTGCTGCAGACATTGAAACACAGGTTCAAGGATTATGGCATCTGATAATCAATATACTGAACATGACCTTCATATGGTCAGTGCAGCTTTTACTCCAAATGTTTGAACTGCAGGAGGCACATCAATTCTTGGCTAGATCAGTCAGTGAAATGCCTACACAGTGTCTTTGTTGTTTTCGGGGTTTCTGCTTTTTACAGGCACAGTGAACATGATCACTGACTAGGTAGGGATCTGGATTTGATATTCACTGTGCACAGACAGTGGGCACTGTGCCCTGATCATTCCAGATGTTCACTACCATCATCATCTCCCAATATCAGGCAGAGCTTTATCCACAGTAGAAGAGAAGACAGTATGCTGCAGGAATTCACAGTACTTATAGAATGCCACAATAATCTGCACTAAAGGTTATGTTCAACGGTGATATTGTTGCTGATCAAGTCCCCTTCTAATGAAAATCTGCTCTCAATGACCTGATCATCACCAACATGGGGACTCTATGCTCCAGACCAGAAGTGTATCCCTCACTGGTAAGATCAGACCATAAACTAATCTCACTGGATATTCATATCCCGACCCTGCCCAGAAAACCACAGTGAAAAACTTCTCTAAAGCAAATTTCACACTCCTCAAAACCGAGGTGGAATCCTTCAAAGCCCCTGGGCCTGTGGAAAATATAGCCCAGACCGCAGAATCCTGTATAAACACATTCTATGAACACCTTCAGGAATGCATGGATCATGCGATCCCAAATAAAACCAAGACCCAATCCTCCAAAGGCAGACGTCCTGTCTGGTGGACCCCAGCCATAAACAAACTATACAATAGAAGGAGGAAGCTACTAAATGATAGAGCAAAATCCAAAAAAGGGAAGGCATTACTGATCAGTATTAGAAAAATCTACGGGCACTCATAAAATTGTCTAAGGCTAGCTTCGAGAGAAAAATTGCACAGTACACTAAGGATAATCACAAGGCTTTCTTTAGTTACGTTAGGAACCTGGGTGGTAATTCCCAGATATGCTCAGAATTAGTCCAAAATGACAAAAAATACACTGAACCCACAGACATTGCCAACATCCTAGCTGACAGGTTCAGTGCAAACTCCTCCTCCCACCAAAGGGCAAATATCTATCCAGCAGAGTGCTGCCCTGACATCTCAGATGCTCAGGTAAGAGCCGCCTCTCCAAAGCAAAAACACAGCATCAATGGGACCAGACAGTGTCGGGCTGCTCTACATGAATTCCAAGACCTAAACCCAAACATAAAACTACTGTTCAATCTCAGCCTTACTACAGGATATGTGCCCAAAGAGTTGCATACAGCAACAGTGGTCCCTCTCCATAAAGGTGGTGCCTCAACGGATCCTGGAAACTATCACCCCATAAGCCTGACTAGCTTGGTCTGCAAAGCTATGGAAAGGATCATCATGGACCTCATAAATAAAGATATTGGGGACAAGACACTGGATCCTACCCAGTTCGGCTTTGTTAAGGGCAGATCCTGCCTCTTAAACCTGGTTGATTTCTTTGAAACAGTCACCAAGGCCATTGGAGGGAAGGTGGTCCACACAGCCTACCTGGACCTCAAAAGCCTTGATACAATACCCACTGGCATTATAGATAAGCTCACCAGCTTAAATATAAACCCCTATGTCACTAGATGGATTGCAAACTGGCTCAAGGACAGAACCCACATGGTTAGAATTGCTGGAGCCATGTCAGACTCAAACCAGTTACAAGTGGTGTCCCACAAGGCTCAATCCTGGGACCTCTCTTGTTCGGTATATATTTCTTGGAGGTACAGGCCAACATGGAAGGACTGTGGCTGACCAAGTTCAGATGACTGCAACTGGCAATGCCTCCAGTCGACACAAGCATCCTCCAAGGGCCTCATAGAAACCGGCAGAG
>NW_025058682.1:0-5629 GCF_019279795.1 Protopterus annectens | reverse complement strand
GCCCGAAATGGGAAATAGCAGCCAGTTGTACTTTGACTGTAGATGATGATCCTGAATGAAAACCTCCGCCAGGAAATCCAAAACAGAATGTATAGGAGCGGTGAAAGGATCAATATTTTTTTGCCCAAATAAAACGTCCTTGCTAGCATAAACAGTTCTAGTGGGACTTTAAGAAGACACTAAAATGTCTCTGACTGAGTCAGAAATCATTGGTAGCCTGGCTAGGAAGGAAGTGGAGCAACCAAGCAGTGAGGTTGAGAGAATGAATGGCCCGGTGCTGCTGACCCGACTGGTGGATCAAAAGACCCGGGAACTGGGTCCAGATGCCAGGGCTGCACCAGAAGGTGATGATGTAGAGGCGGGAAAACCCAAAATTTTTCGAGGCCAATATGGAGCAATGAGCATCAATTTCCCTCTCAAAACGGTGCCTTTCTGAATGACTTGTGGAATCAATGGAAAGGGAGGAAAAGCATAAAGAAGTCCCCCAGGCCAATCCTGGGTTAGAGAGTCTCTCAAGGGTTGGCCTGGAAGAGGAAATAGTGTGAAGTAATCTGGGCACTTGCTGTTTTGGGGTAGCAAAGATCGCAACAAGGGTGCCCCCCTTCAGAAAAATCTGATCCACTACAGACTGATTGAGAGACCACTCGTGAGACACCAGAATAGATCTGCTTAGCCTGTCCGCCTATAGGTTGGACCTGCCGGGATGCGGGTATCAGAAACCGCTGAGAAGAGATCGCCCATTGCCAAAGTCTGAGAGCTTCGACATAAGGGATAGGACCTGGTTCCGCCCCGTTTGTTGATGTACCAGACCACGGACATGTTGTCCGTCTGTACTGCAATAGTCCCTGTGGGAAGAAAGTCGCGAGGGCTTGCAACGTTAAAAGCACTGCTCTCATCTCCCGGACATTTATGTGCAGGTGGTATTCTATGGGCCCGTCCGTGGACCATCCTGCCCTGATAATGCCCCCACCGATCAAAAGGCATCCGTGGTGACTGTGGCAACTGGAGGAGGGAACAAAGGGTCGGCCCTGATGAAGAAGAGGGAAGATATCCACCATCGAGATGAGCCCTGCAAGACTGTGTCACTAAGATCTGTGTCTCATGGGAGATGGGTAGACCACTCGTGAACAACATCCACTGGGAGCGCATGTGAAGCGAGCCAGTGGAAGAAGAACAATGGCTGCAGCCATTAGGCCTAGAACTTTCAAGACAAACCTGGCTTTGACCTTGTTGCTTTGTAACAGAAGCTGAACAAATTTCTGGATGTCCAGAATCCTTTGCTTTGTTAGCCTGGCTAACATTTTGAGTATCTAACTCTGCCTATAAAGGTGATAGATTGGCAAGGCAGCAGAGGATTTTTCAAATTCACGAAATTCCTAGACTCTTGCAAAGCTGTGGTGTAGTCTCTGGAGCTGGGTAGCTGGACTGATCCTTGGGGGGAGAGGAGCCAGTCCAAATAAGGAAACACTGGAATCCTGACGTCTCAGGTGAGCTGTGACCACTGCCACATTTGGTGAACACTCTGGGGCTGAAGTGAGGCCAAAGGGCAGTGCTGAATTGGTAATGACTGGCTCCCAGCCGAAAGCGGAGAAACTTCTGGAGCGCCTGTGAATCTTTATGTGATACGCATCCTGAAGGTCTATCGAGCACATCCAGTTGTCCTTGCCCAGAAAGGGCAGAATGGATTGCAGCGTGACCATCCGAATCTTGCCTTTCTGACAGACTTGTTTAGTCTGCTTAGGTCTAGTATTGGTCTCCAATCTCCGTCCTTTGGGGACCAAAAGAATCTTGAGTAGAAGCCGGATCCTACTTGGTCTGCGGCACTGTTTGGATGGCTCTTTTCCCAGGAGTTTTGAAACTTCCTGTTTTGCCAAATCCCTTTGACCGGGTGAGATGTCTGGAAGGGATTGTAGAGGTGGAAACCTTTCGAAGGGATTTTGTAACCCTCGGATATAATCGACTGTACCCACTTCTCTTGTGATAGGGATTGCCAGGCTACTGGGTACAGCGAAATTCTTCCCGACTGCCTCCAAGGGTGGACAGTCGGGCAACACCTCAGGGATGCTGAAAGGGCTTCTCAGGAAGGGGCTCCCTGTTGCCCTGGTTCTGCGGACCCCTGCTCTAGGGCGTCTATTATTGTTACCCCTCTGCCTCTGGGGTAAACTGACCACGGTGTCCGTGTAGCTCCTTGGGCTTTACGGAACCACATCTTCCCCTTCTGACCCTTGGGATATGGTCTAGAAGGAGTGGAAAACTGGACTCCAACGGCAGAAAGAGTTTTACCGTCCTGTTCACATCTGGTCAAAGTATCCTTCACCTGAGGTCCAAACAAAGCCGAACCGGGGTGTGGTGAAGGACGCCTTAAAGGGGTCTGCAAAATTACAGCCGCATCCAGGCTTGGCGCTAAGAGCAACACCTGTGCCTGCGGCCCTGTCGCTCATCGGCTGCATAAGATATGAGCCGCATGGAGGAGTTAGATAAATTCAGGATAGCTAGCTGAGAGGCAATTTTTTCCTGAGCCCCAGCAGCTGAAGGATCCTGGACTACTTCTCCCAGTTCCTTGAGAATTCTTGAAGCCTGGTGAAGTGACAAAGGTAATTCAGCAACGAAAGCAAAGGTCGCTGAAGAAAACATCCGCTTTCCATACCTGTCCATGGTCCTAGAATCCTTATTAGGAGGATGGACTACTGAAGGATCCACCAGTTCCTTCTTAGTGGCCGCCACCACCATAGCATCCACAGAGACACCTTTGGACAGGAACTGTTTGTCCAAGGGGCCGTGATGAACTTGGATGGTCTCCTGGGGACAGGTTCCACAGAATCTGGAGCCACGCCCGAGCCACTACCTGCATGAGTGGGTCGAAAGGCGAGACACCAGGAGGTGGAGGGTCGGGATCCAAAAGCCTCCAGGTATACCGACTCATCCTCGGAGGGGTCAATGGAGGGCCAATTCCCCCTCTGTTTGAGGAGCTCAAGGATGTCTGAAATGAGACATCCTCAGAGGGGACCGGGAACCCTCCGACTCATCTAAGTCGGTATCAGATGTAGTAGACTCAGGGAGTCTGTGTGTTTCCACGCCCTCTTCCCAGGGGTTCCCCTGCAGGGTCAGGAGAAACCTCGGAAGAGGAGGAAATTCCCAGTGGGGAAACCCTCGGCGATGGATCCCTGGGCCTGAGAGCAAGAGGCTGGCAAGAGGCATCTGCAGGCACTGATGGGGGAGGAGCTAGAGGGATGCCCCTTGACCAGGCCCCCCTCATCAAACCCCCAGCCTCCCCCCGAAACGGAACACCCAAAAAAGGAAGGTCGGGCCCAGCAACCCCGAGGGGGAGAGCGGGTCGGACAAGGGTCCGATGCCACTAGCCCCTCGAGCCGACAGGGGAAACCCGACGCCGGATCCCCCCAAGGAAAGTCTCGGAGGAGATCGGGGAAATGACGGAGCCGAGGGATGCCCGCATCAAACAGTCGCTGTCCCAAGGCAGAACCCTTTGGGCCAACTCTGGTGTGGAGTCGGAGGAGGAATCTCAAGAATGGGCTAGCCGTCTGTTGAGACGGGCTATGGAGCATTTGGGCCAGTGCCTGAGATTTCAACAGCCTGCTTACCACCCTCCAAATCGTGGTCAGACAGCCTGGAAGATCTCAAGATCGGCTCGGCCCCGGAAAAGAGGAGCCCCGGACCCAGTGAATACTAGATGGGGACCGGGATCTTTTACGGGCCGGAGCCATCGGAGCAAGTCCCTTGAACCAGATGGAGCCGAGGATCTCGGCCCGATGCGGGATAAAGTGTCGGCTCCAGCCGAGCCGACAAGGCAAAGTAGTCAGGGTATCGGAGCCGCGGCACCGAACCCACTATTTGCAGAAAAAGATCGGCTCCAGCCGATCGCTCCGACGGGCCGGAGCCACCCGAGGCCGCTTGGACACTCTAGCCTGAGCCTTCGTGGCTTAAGAGGTTTTCCTGCCCTTGCTTAGGAGGAGAACCTTCAGGTTTTAACAAACCTCGGAGGATCAATTTGTTCCTCCTTTCCTGCAGGACTCTCTGGCTAAAGGCATGACACAAGCACAGGAGTCCTGCAGGTGAAAAGGGCCCCCAGGAAATACAAGAAGTGTGACCGCTGTCGGGGACATTTTCTGACAGCACTGGTCACACTTCGAAGCCTGAGACCTTGCCTTCCTAGACATCCTAAAAGGATATACACAAACAGTCCCCACAAACACACAACTTAATCCCTACACAGACACACAGGAAGGGGAAAAACTTGGGAACTAGGCCTGACTAAAACTTTAACTGAAAAACTATTTTAAAAGTTTAAAGGAAGGAATAGGGGGCTGTACTAAATACAGGCTAACCTAACACTGAAGGAAATTAAACCCCCAACTAAACTTTTTTCTTCTTTAACAAGAAAAACTTACCTCAGCTGGCAAAGGAGACCCTTCGCTAAGCGCAAACGAGATCTGAGGTAGTTCCGCCTTGCATCATGGGATATAGGGTTGCCTCGAGCTGGTAAAAGGAGTTCTCAGCTAAAGCGTCCGAGGAGGATGGCTCAACCCATCCAGCAAGAATGAAGGAGATTGACAATTTAAAATTCATTGTTTCCAGACTGTGACAATGTTGACTCCATAAATTTTTTAGGTACCACTGAAGTTCCTCATATGCAGTCTTGCATATGGAATCAGTAGGATGCAGGATGCCATGAAGCCCAAAGCCTGCAGGTTTGCAGATAACGGGGTTTTTTGTTGCCATCATTTTGAAGTTGCCTTTGTTTGTCTGGCATGAGGTAAGCCATCTGGGCAGTTGTATTCAAGCTTGCACCGGGGAAAGTTATCTTTGAGAGGGGACTAGTTGTGATTTCTTTTCATTTATTGTGTACCCCTTTTGAAACCTTTTTACAAAACCGGTGTTGAAGAAAATGTCCTTGTTCTCTGCTTGAATGAGACAGTCATCCAAGTAAGGATATATTTGTATACTTCTTTGTCTGCAAAAACTGGTGCCAGGCATTTTGTAAAGACCCTGGTAGATAAGCCAAAGGGCAGTGAGAAATTTGGGAATGCATTAAGCCAGCCTTGAATCTGAGGTATCTTCTGCACGATTGCCTTACTGGGCATTCAGGTATGCCTCTTTTGGTCTAATGTCACCAGCCAAGCATTCTTGCCCAGCATGGGCAGATGCTGAAAGTCAGCATTTTGAATTTTGGAATGTCCAGGTGTGTGTTCAAAATCGATAAATCCAGTATTGGCCACCAGGCCTTGCCCCTTTTTGGGTACCAAGAACAGTCTTGAGTAAAACCTTGTTCTTTTTTCCCGTTCTTTTCTGAATGGCCCCCCTATCCATGAGGGGTGTAACCTGTTTCTGTGCCTCTGCCATTGATTTTTAGATCCGGGCCCAAACCCTTTTCCATTGGCAGAAATGGAAATGGAATGTTATCCCAAAATATGTTTAACCCACTTGTCCTTTTTTAACTGCCAATTTTAAAAAGTGCTAATTTTCCCCCAAGGGTGCTGCCAAAAGAAAATGCTTGGTGAAGGCAAGGGGAAAACATTGGGACTTTTTCTGTAGGTTTGGGTTTATCTCCTCCAGATTTGGAGGTAGAAGTGCCCATTGCTTTGACCTGTAAAAAATTGTGCCTTTTACCCGG
>NW_025058681.1:0-4076 GCF_019279795.1 Protopterus annectens | reverse complement strand
ACACATTAAATCATAAGAAAGGAAATAAGTACCAGCATATAAAATACACCAACTTATCGCAAGTACAAAATCAGATAACTTCAGTAAATTACTGAAAAAAAAATTAGCCAATCTAATACAGTTCAGTAACTAATCTGAATAATTCAGTTAAATCTAACAAATTAAATCTTATTTTTAAAAAGCAGAAGTTACTTACATCACATTTATAATCAGGAATAAATTCTAGAAGCGTAACTAGTGTAATAAGAATTTCAATCACCTTAATACTAGTCAGATACAAAGAGGCACCCACTTCAGTAATTACTAGCAAATAACAAATTCACCATCCTAACTTCAGTCAATTAAAGATAATTTTTAGTAAAATTCTTCAACACCTAATACTACTGATTTTAAAAGATTATACTGAATCTTTATAGCAGGGAATATAACAAGTTCTTAGCGCCAACTGAATTTAAACAGGAATTATTACTAGCCAGTCTAAATATTCAAGACGGAAATCAAAAATTGGCACCCAACTTAATTACACAAATAAAAATTCCAGTAACTTTTAAATAATAAAGATTACTTATTAAATCCTAAACTAAATTATAGTATTTTTAAAAAAAAGTTAAGGCAATTTAATTTCAAGAGGAATATAACAATTTAGCTGCCAGCTGAAGTTTAAGCAAAATAATGCAGCACAGTTTAATATGCAAGAGAACAAAATACCATCAAATTCATTCAAGTAGAAATAAATAATTCAGCCAAAATAGCTTCAGTCAAGTTACTAATCGTATAACTTCAGTTAAAATATACTTAAATTCTACTGAGTTTTAAAAAAAGTAATAAAGTTAAATTAATTTTAAGCAGGAATATACAATTTAGCTCCAACTGAAGTTTTAAAAGAATTTCACCACAGTTAATTATCAAGACAGGAAATCAAATAACTACCCATCCAATACTAGAAAATAATTTAAAACTAGCTAATTAAAGTTTTAAGCAATAACTTCAGTAAAATTCAACTAAATTAATACGTTTTAAAAAATAGTTTAAATGGAGTTAAATTTTAAGCGGAATTAAAACAGTCTTACTGACCAAGTAGTTTAAACAAATTTTTCACAGCACCAGTTTAAGCAAGGAAGAAAATCAGTAATGACCCTCAACTGTACTAAGCAAATAACTAAATTAAAATCTATCAATATTAAATCTGTAATAACTCAGTAAAAATTCTTAAATCCAATAATACTTTTTTAAAAAAAGTTCTAAGGCCAGTTAAATTTTTAAGCAGAATGAATATACAGTTCTTACTACAATTAGTTAAAGCAGGAATTATTTCACAGCACCAGTTAAGCAAGGAAGGAAATCAAAATGGTTACCCACGTAATAAAGCAAATAATAAAATTAAAAATTCTTCAAGTCAATTACTAGTAGATAACTTAAATTAAAAATTCTTAAACTCAATTAAATACTATTTTTAAAAACAGAATTAGACTTAAATTCTCTATAGCAGTGGAATATAACAAGTTCTTAGCTGGCCAAGCTGAAGTTTTAAAGCAGGAATTATTTCACATGCACCAGTTTAAATATGCAAGGACAGGAAATCAAAGAATGTGGCTACCCCACACCTGTAATTACAAGCAAATAACAAAATTCAGCCAACACTAGCTTCAGTTCAAGTTACTGAAGAGCAGAATAACTTCAGTTAAAAATTGCTTCAACACTCAAATTAAATACTGTATTTTTTAAAAAAAAAAGTGCAGATAAAGGTACTTAAATTCTCTTATACGTCCAGTTGAATATAACAAGTTCTTAGCTGGCCAAGCTGAAGTTTTAAAGCAGGAATTATTTCACATGCACCAGTTTAAATATGCAAGGACAGGAAATCAAAGAATGTGGCTACCGCCACACCTGTAATTACTAGCAAATAACAAAATTCAGCCAACACTAGCTTCAGTTCAAGTTACTGAAGAGCAGAATAACTTCAGTTAAAAATTCCTTCAACACTCAAATTAAATACTGTATTTTTTAAAAAGAGCAGATAAAGGTACTTAAATTCTCTTATACGTCCAGTGGAATATAACAAGTTCTTAGCTGGCCAAGCTGAAGTTTTAAAGCAGGAATTATTTCACATGCACCAGTTTAAATATGCAAGGACAGGAAATCAAAGAATGTGGCTACCCCACACCTGTATTTACTAGCAAATAACAAATTCCATCCAACACTAGCTTCAGTTCAAGTTACTGAAGAGCAGAATAACTTCAGTTAAAAATTCCTTCAACACTCAAATTAAATACTGTATTTTTAAAAAAAAGAGCAGATAAAGGTACTTAAATTCTCTTATACGTCCAGTGGAATATAACAAGTTCTTAGCTGGCCAAGCTGAAGTTTTAAAGCAGGAATTATTTCACATGCACCAGTTTAAATATGCAAGGACAGGAAATCAAAGAATGTGGCTACCCCCACACCTGTAATTACTAGCAAATAACAAAATTCAGCCAACACTAGCTTCAGTTCAAGTTACTGAAGAGCAGAATAACTTCAGTTAAAAATTCCTTCAACACTCAAATTAAATACTGTATTTTTTAAAAAAAAAGAGCAGATAAAGGTACTTAAATTCTCTTATACGTCCAGTGGAATATAACAAGTTCTTAGCTGGCCAAGCTGAAGTTTTAAAGCAGGAATTATTTCACATGCACCAGTTTAAATATGCAAGGACAGGAAATCAAAGAATGTGGCTACCCCCCCCCAAAATTACAGAAATAAAAACAGCAACACTAGTTCAGTTATTACGAAGAGCAGAAAAACTTCATAAAAATTCCTTCAACACTCAAATTAAATACTGTATTTTTAAAAAAAGAGCAGAAAAAATTCTTAAATCTCATATCGTCAGTGGAAATAAAAGTTTTAGGCAAGCTGAATTTTTAAGCAGGAATTATTAAAGCCCCAGTTAAATTGAAGGGACAAAAAAAGAATTGCACCCCACACCTAAATTACTAGAAAATAACAAAATCAGAAACTACTTCAGTTAATTACTAAGCAATAACTCATTAAAAATTCTTCAACAAAATTAAATACTTTTTTTAAAAAAAACAGAAAATATTAAATTCCTTATAGCCAGTGAATTAAAAAGTTTTTATGGCCAATAAATTTTAAGCAGGAATTTTTCAAGCAAGTTTAATACAAGACGGAAATCAAAGAACCCCCCCACACCTTAATTATGAAAATAACAAAATCAGAAACTACTTCAGTTAATTACTAAGCAAAAATATTAAAAAATTCTTAAACAAAAAATAGTTTTTTAAAAAAGAGCAGATAAGGTATTAAATTCTTAGCCAGGAATTAAAAGTTTTACCAAGCAAGTTTAAAGCAGGAAATTTCAATCAATTTAAAATTAAAGGCCAGGAAATCAAAAAAATTTCCCACACCTGTTTATAGAAAATAACAAAATCAGAAACTACTTCAGTTAATTACTGAAACAAAATTCAGTAAAATTCTTCAAACTAAATAAATATTTATTTTTAAAAAGCCAGTAAATACCAAATTTTTATACGCCAGTGAATATAACCAAGTTCTTACGGCCAAGTAAATTTTTAAAGCGGGAAATTTTAATGCACCAGTTTAAATATGAAGGACAGGAAATCAAAGAATGGGCTACCCCACACCTGAATTACTAGCAAATAACAAAATTCAGCCAACACTAGCTTCAGTTCAAGTTACGAAGAAGAATAACTTCAGTTAAAAATTCCTTAAACTCAAATTAAATACTGTATTTAAAAAATTGAGCAGATAAAGGTACTTAATTTCTTATACGCCAGTTGAAATAACCAAGTTCTTATGCAAGCTGAAGTTTTAAAGCAGGAATTATTTACATCCCATTAAAAAGGGAAATAAAAATTTGGGCACCCCCCTTTTTTTAAAAAAAAAAATTAAAACCTACCATTAAATTTTTTAAAAAAAAACCAGAAAATTTTTCCCCCTAAAAAAAAAATTTTTAAAAAAAAAAAAGGGTTAAAAATTTCCAATTAGTTAAAAAAATTTTAGGGGCCAAGTAATTTTAAAGAGGAAAAATGCCCAAAAAAAAAGGGGAAATAAAAATT
>NW_025058680.1:0-6304 GCF_019279795.1 Protopterus annectens | reverse complement strand
CTGATCCTCTCTGAAGGTGGATGCCAAGTTTGCACCTGATGTGTACTGATCCTCTCTCCAAGATTGCTGCAAAAGGCAGTTTTGCAGGCTGCATATAGGTTCGCATAGGGTTCATAAGGTAGATACTTAGGGGCTATCTGCCCTAGGGCATTTATAAACCTAGCCAGAGTATGTTTGGCTTCCGTCTCCCTATTAAGATTAGCCTACTGTGCCTCCTGTAAAGCAGGTCTGCAGAAGGCAACAACTAGACTAGTTCTACTGTGCCTTGCAGTCTAGCAGGGATTAAGCAGGAGAGATTCCAGAGAAATTTGTGGGATTTCCCATCATAGTGCCCAAATTCCCGCTTTTGAAGAGGTTCAGCAAGGGCTATGCACTAACATGAATTGGGAGTTCTATTCCAGAGTGAGGGAGCTCCTCTGGGAAATGGAATCTCTGTCCCTCCAGCATGTCCTATTTATTTTTGTGCTGAGGTTTAGGGTCCCTGGAGTGTGTGTAGCCCTAAGGGACTTGGATTTTTCAGGTGGAGCATGTCCATTAATTCTGGGTTTTGACATGGCTTTGGTATACATCAGGCATAGATCCTCTGAGTAGGCAGGTAAGCAAACTGAGTAGGAGCTTGGAGTTTCTTTAGTCGAGCTGCATAGGACATCTGGTTTGTAGCCGCATGATCCTCTTGGTGAGGAGGTACTTTTTGGGGTCTCTCCAGTTGCTGCAGGTGTCGGGTAATTACACATTCCAAAGGGGCATTGTATTCAATTATGGGCCTGATGAGTGATGAGTAGAGGGCGCACAATGACCTCTCTTGATCTAGATGTGAACCCTTTCGTGGATAAGGCAGGGCTTATATAGAAGGTTCTTTCTAACCACTTTGGCAAAGCCAACACATGATTATCAAAGGAGAAAATACTATCTACGTTGGTCCCCAAATCTCTAATTACTTCAGATTCCGTGCCCAATGGATTACCACCTGTATGTGGTAATTTGTGGCACCTTGTTTTTCCCAAAGGGGATGACTATGCACTTTTTAGCATGTAGCTTGAGGTCGTGAAGTTCTGGCACCAAGCATCCGTCTCTGTGAGACCCATTTGGAGAGATGCTTGTGTGTCAGCTGGAGGTCGATTATGGCACCTAGTTGTGCAGTCATCTGCGAACTTTGTCAGCCATAATCCCTCCGGTGGTTAGCCTGAACCTCTCACAGAGAAGTATATACCTCAAACAAGAGAGGTCCCCTGAACTGAGCCTCTGTGGGATGCCACTTGTAACTGGTTTGGATTCAGACATAGCACCTGGGCGATTCTGACCATGTGGGTTCTATCACTTGAGCCACTTTGCAACCCATCTTGTGATATAGGGGTTGATATTTAAGCTGGTAAGCTTATTTATGATGCCCAAGTGGGGTATTGTGTGTCAAAAGGCTTTACGAGGTCCAGGTAGGCTGTGTGGACTACCTTGCCTCATCTATGGCTTTGTTAACTGCTTCAAAGAAATCAACTAAGTTTAAGTGGCAAGATCTGCCCTTAACAACAAAGCCGAATTGCAGGGTCCAGTGTCTGGAGGCTCCCAATGTCTCTTTTTGTTTATGAGTTCCATGATAATATGCCTTCCATAGCTTTACAGACCAGACTAGCCAGGCTTATGGGGGCGGTAGTTTCTGGTCTGTTGTGGCACCACCTTGTGGGAGTGGGACCACTGTAGCTGTACGCCATTCTTTGGGTACATATCCTGTAGTAAGGCTAAGTTTGAACAGTGACTTAATGTGAGGGTTCAGTTCTTCTTGGAGCTCATGTAAGACACAGCCTGGGACACCCCATAGTTGCTTTGGAGAGAGCAGCTTTCACCTGTGCATCTGTGATGTCAGGGAGGTTACATTCAGTTGGGATAGGCGTTTGCTCCTTTGGGGGGGAAGGGGGTTTCGGCGCTGAATCTGTCTGCCAGGATGTTGGCTATGTCTGTAAGTTCGGTATATTTTGTACAGTTATGCAATTCAGAGCATATCTGGGAGTTTCCGCCCATGTTTCTGACATAACTAAAGAAGGCCTTATGATTATCTTTAGTGTCTAGGGCAATTTTTCATTCGAAACTGGCCTTTGATGATTTTATGAGGGATCGAAGTCTCTTGCTATTACTGATCAGAGATGCCTTCCCTTTTTGGGATTTTTCTTGGTCATGTAGTAGCTTCCTCCTTCTGTTGTATAGCTTATTTATGGCCGGGGTCCACCAGACTGGTCTCCTGTTTTTGGAGGAGTGAGTCTTGGATTTATTTGGGATAGCATGGTCCATGCATTCCTGCAGGTGCTCATAGAATGCATTTGTAAAGGACTCTGCGGATTGGGCTGTATTATCCTCTGGCCCAGGGGCTTTAAAGGATTCCACCTCAGTCTTGAGAAGCATAAAGTTGGCTGGAGAAATTCTACAGTGATTTCCTTGGCTGGGGTGGGACGGATATGGATGTCCAGGAAATTTGTTTCATGGTCTGATCTTACCAATGAGAGGTTTACCTCTGGTGTGGAAACTTATAGAGTCCCCATGTTGCTGATGACTGTGTCAGGTCCAATATGTTGTTCCCTCTTGTGGGAGTGGTGACTCAGTTCTTCCATTGCATTAGAGGCTTATAAATTCAAGGAACCGCCATTGTTTGAGGTGTTTGGAGCTTGAGTAGTTTTCCCAGTCAATGTTTGGGTAGTTGAAGCCACCCCGATAACATAGTGTTTGGAGAGACCTTGATATTTTCCAGTGTGCACAGGAATGCCAGGTGGGGTTCCTGTAATAGGAGAGGTGTTCTGTAGCAGGCTACAAACTGAAAGGCAGTTTTGGCCTGCTGTTAGTTGCAATATGGATGGTTTCTGATGCTTACTGCAGAAAAGTTGACTAACCTGGAGGTGTAGGTATCTTTGATGAATATAGATACTCCCCCTCCTTTTGTGCTTCAGTCCGAGTTTTGGGGCCGAAATGCATGGTATGAGTTATAACCTGGTAGTGCTGGGGTGCTCACAGGAGCCTTGAACCAGGTTTCTGTTACTGCACAGACATAGATTTTCTCCATACTGAGGAGAGTCTCGAGTGTGTGCATCTTGAGGTTTAGACTTCTAGCATTGAGTAGCATTACCTTTAGTTTTTTTATCTTTGGGTTGTCTAAGCAGGTGGGTTT
Organism: Protopterus annectens; assembly: GCF_019279795.1. Lineage (NCBI taxonomy): Eukaryota > Metazoa > Chordata > Ceratodontiformes > Protopteridae > Protopterus > Protopterus annectens. The sequence continues at coordinate 3,156 of NW_025058680.1, read as the reverse complement.
GCCCTTTGAGCCTTGCCTAAAAAAGGCACTATGGGGGTGGCAAGAGCCTTGGCCAGTATACGAAAGCCTAAGGGTGACAGGTGCAAGCCATCCCTTGCAAAGCAACATGGCTTGTCGAGCATGTCATCTCAGGCTGACAGACACTGGATCCCCTTTGAATGACACCAATACTTTAGCCAATTGTTGAAACTGATCATTTTGTCTTTATACTGTGGCATCATTCTTGGTGAGGGCAGTGATGCTACTCATGGTCAGGGATATACCAGCCCCTGGGCTACATGGTCAGAGAGCTCCTCTATGTCTCTTTTCATGTAGTCCAGGGAGGTACATCTCAGGTCATTCACACCAGCATGGACAATGACGGAGTCATACTTGTACTTGCTTTGGAGTGACCTGAGTGCTTGCATTATGTGGCGGATCCTGGCACCCTTTGACAGGCAGCTTACAGTGACCTTCTCCTTGCTCAGTCTGGTGAGGGACATCAGTGCCGGACAACAGAATCCCCTATAACAAGTGTATTTGGTGTGTTGTTTGGCCTTATGGGCTGTGACTGTGAGGCACACTGATTTTGTGAGATAAAGTGATTTGTGGGTATTGTTGAGGGGTGGCTGTTGCTTGGATATCTGCTTAGGATGTCTTTGCTGTTTAGGCAGATTTTTATTTAGAGCCTCCAGTATGTTTTGTGTGTTTATGTGTTGGGTATACAGATGCAATAGGTCTGTGTGAGACTGGATTTGTGGTGTGGGTGGTTACCTTTTCCTCCTGAGACTGACTGTGCCAGTCTTGGGTTGAGAGCTCTGCCTCCAGTTTGGCTGTGTAACTGCATCTCTCACATGTATTAGAGTTTGTTGGAAGGAGGAGAGGGTTGTCTGTGTACATACAAGGCACCATTGTACACATTGCCTCAAAATTCTCAGATTCACCAGCTGGACTGGGTAGCCTTGAAACTGGAACCTTGGACATACCAGATTAGGCATAGGGAACTGTTTTTTTACTGATCAGATTAGGGAAGGGAACTGATTTTTCACTTGATCAGGGAAGGGACCAATCAGAGTCTAATACTTATGAGAAAGTCAAGGAGGGGTATTGCTTTAGTTAGTTAGTGTTTCATATGAGCTGAGCAAGTGGGGCATTTAGAAAGAGAGATGGAGTCATTACTTTGAGAGTTTGAACAGTTCCTAAGGGAAAAAGTGAAGAGCAGACTTTGTGGAGCCTGGAATAGTTTAAACATGTTTAGGCTAAGCTGCCCGATGCTGCTCAGTGCGCAAAACCACGCAAAAAGAGAGTTGTAGGGTTTTAAGAGAGAGAGATCAAGGAGTTTAGAATTGACCCAAAACATTGAAACTACAGCTTCTAGGTAGCCTACTCCTCCAGGGACAGGCAGGCTGTTCAATGTTAACCACTCCCACTGGTGAACACAGAGACTTCCCTTTAGCCCAAGCAAGCACTGGCCTTCTAGAAACTTCCAAAGCATTTCAGAACAGCAAATCTGTAACTTTGAACTTTCTTAACTTTCAGAAAGTGGGAAAAAAAGCAAGATTTTTTTTCTTTTTTGTTGTAGTTTAAAGGTAGTAGAGATAATAACAAAGCAGCAAAAATAATCAATAAACAGTGCAATAAATGACCCCACACTTGAATGCTAGGCCAAAATCAGGTGAAAATGCAGTTTTTAGGAGAAAAAACAATCTTTAAATTAAGTGCAACACAGGAAATGCAGTAAACAGGCTCTAGATGTGTTCCAAGTACTGTTACTGTTACAGATGTAAACTTTAACGAAGCAGGAAAATGCCAAAAGTGGGTGGCAAAGCAGTAAAACTTAACAAAACTCAGAAGAAAATACTTAAAATCACAAGTGGCTCCTTTTCTTCTCAGCAGCATTTTCTCCTCTTGGTAGGTGCTTCAGCAACAACAAACCTGAAAAGATACCAAAACCCGCGAGGCAGCCTGGTTTTAAGAGAGAGATCAGGAGTTTAGAATTGACCCAAAATGGCCAATAAAACTACAGCTTCTAGGTATTATACATTCACTCCAGTGACAGGCAGGCTGTTTCGTGTTAACCATTCCCTGGTGAACACAGAGACTTCCCTTTGGCCCAAACAACACTGGCCTTCTAGAAACTTCAAACAGTTCAGAACAGCAAATCTGTAACTGAACTTTCTTAACTTTCAGAAAGTGGGAAAAAGCAAGATTTTTTTTTTCTTTTTGTTGTAGTTAAAGGTAGCAGAGATACACAAGCAGCAAAATAATGCAACAGTGCATTAAATGACCTCACATAAGGTGCTAGGCCAAAATCAGGTAAATGCAGTTTTAGAGAGAAAAAAAAAAAGATTTTAAATTAAGTGCAACTTACATGAAATGCAGTAAACCCAACTCTAGATGTGTTCCAAGTACTGTTACTGTTACAGATATAAACTTTAGCAAGCCGGAAAATGCCAAAAAGTAGGCCGTCTGAAGATGGATTAAGTACTTTGTACTGTTGTGTACTGATCCCTCTGAAGATGGATGTAGCAGTTTGCACTGGCATGAACTGATCCCTCTGAAGATGTATGTAACAGTTTGCTCTGATGTGTACTGATCCCTCTGAAGATGGATGTAGCAGTTTGCACTTATGTGTACTGATACTTTGAAGATGGATGCAATAGTTTGCACTGATGTGTACTGATCCCTCTGAAGATGGATGTAGCAGTTTTCACTGAAGTGTTCTTATCCCTCTGAAGATGGCTGTAGTAGTTTGCACTTTTGTGTACTAAGCACTCTCAAGATGGATGTAGTAATTTGCATTGATGTGTACTGATCCCTCTGAAGATGGCTATAGCAGTTTGCAGTGATATATACTGCTCACTCTGAAGATGGATTTAGCAGTTTGCACTGATGTGTACTGATCCCTCTAAAGATGGTTCGTAGGTTTATAGGTTGATACTAGGCTATCTGCCCTAGGGCATTTATAAGCCTAGCCAGAGTGTGTTTGGCTTTTGCCACCCTTTTAGATTAGTTGACTGTGCCTCTGTCTAGTAGGGACACAGAAGAGATCCCAGGGGTAAACCTGTGATCTCCCATCCACTCGTCAAGATTTCTCTTGAAGAAGGCCATTGAGGGACTCTGCCTAACATGGATTGGGATTTTGTTCCAGAGTGAAGGGAGCCTCTGAGATATGAA
>NW_025058679.1:0-5357 GCF_019279795.1 Protopterus annectens | reverse complement strand
TAGACACATTGCACATAAAGACCTTACTTATATGAAGTACCACCTCCTAGACACAAATGATTGCACATAAAGACCTTACTCAAGTCAGAGCACAAATTACCCAAACCGTAGAAGGTAACACAGACAATGAAAATAAGTATTGTAGACCACTGTGTATCATGACCAAAGATAAGGACATAAGAAGGTAACACACACAAAATGCACAATTCACGAAGGAAACAGATGCAATAAGTCATTTGAAAGCTAGCCACTGAGTTCTTATTATTTGCCTCTTCTTAGTATAAAGGCTACAGGGAACAATATAGCTGAAAATGAATGGATCATCATCTACCCATCAAAGTATTACTATAACATACATAACAGATTCTGTGGGAGACATATCTGTTCCACTAACGTTCTATTAATATTACAGTACAGAATTAGATACCTTGATGGAATATTGCCTGTGTTGCTCATTTTTTGGATCTATACGTGGCTGACCAGTTTGAGGTCATTCAGAACCCTAAAGACCAAAGAGACTGCAAACAGGGGTTTGAAGGACACTGACCATAGTTATAGGGCCTCTATTCTTTTAGTATAGCATATATAGGGCAAACTGGAAATTTTCTTTGTTAGGTACTGTGAAGCCACTAGTATCTTTCTAGTTTGGCTACATGCCTTGATAGGTATATGAAAAAGGGGGCATTATAGTTTAGTCTGAGGATTCTCAATGAGGGGGTAAAGAGGGAAAATGACTTTCTTGGATGTAGGGGATTTTACCCTAGTGATTAGATATAGTAGTTGAAAGGATTTATTAATGATTTGATTAATGAATTTGCAGCTCTCAGAAACAGGACAGTTCACCCTTACCTCAGAAGACTTAAAAATCCATCTGGAGATAAAGAGACTTGAATTGGAGGCTAAACATTTGGAATTAGAATCAGCAGAGAGACTGCAGCATTTGGAGGTTGAAGAAAAGGAGAAACAGATGGAATTAGAATCAGCAGAGAGACTGTGGCATTTGGAGGCTGAAGAAAATGAGAAGCAGCGTCACCATGAGAGGGAGATGCTGACTCTTCGGTAGGGTCATGAAGGTAATGAGGAAGGGAATGACTGGACCCCAGAAGCAATAAAGGTCAGTAAATGTCTTCCACAGTTTACAATGGGTGATACATTTGGTAGTTTTATTCAAGTATTTGAGAGGGTATGTAAACAGTATAATGCTGACCAAGGGCAATGGGTATGGTTCCTGACTCTCTTACTCCATGGTAAAGTTGTAACTGCTGTTTCTAAATTGTCTGATATTGACTGTTTAAACTATGACCTCTCTTGTTCGGTATATATTTCTCGGAGGTACAGGCCAACATGGAAGGACTGTGGCTGACCAAGTTCGCAGATGACTGCAAACTGGGCGTCATAATTGACTCTCCAGCCGACACAAGCATCCTCCAAAAGGGCCTCATAGAAACAGACAACTGGTGCCAGAGCCATGATCTCAAGCTAAACGCCAAAAAGTGTATAGTCATCCCCTTTGGCAAAAACAAAGTGCCCACAAATTGCCACATAGGTGGTAATCCATTAAGTACAGAAGAAGTAATTAGGGACCTGGGGACCCAAGTTGATAGCACTCTCTCATTTGACAACCACGTGGCCAAAGTGTTTAGAAAAACATTTTATATAGCCCACCTAATCATGAAGGGATTCACATCTAGATCAGGGGAGGTCATGGTGCCTCTTTACTCATCCCTCATCAGGCCCATAATTGAGTACAATGCCCCTTTTGGGATGTACCATACCAGACACCTGCAGCAACTGGAAAGACCCCAAAAGTACCTCACCAAGAGGATCAAATGGCTCAAACAGATACGATATGCTGCCTGGTTAAATAAACTCCAGCTCTACTCAGCGGCATACCTCCTGTTCAGGGGCGATCTGTGCCTGACGTATAAAGCCATGTCCACCCCGGAATTAATGGACATGCTACACCTCAGAAAATCTAAATCCCATCGAGCTACACGCTCGAGAGACTTGAACCTCAGCACTGAAATAAATAGGACATGCTGGAGGGACAGATTCATAACCCAGAGGCTCCCTTCACTCTGGAATAAAATCCCAGTCCAGGTTAGGCAGAGTCCCTCATTGACTCTCTTCAAGAGGAATCTTGATGAGTTGATGGGAGATCGTAGGTTTACCCCGGGTATCACTTCTGTGTCACTGTTAGACAGAGGCACAGTATACTAACCTCGAAAAAGGGCATAGCAAAATTAATTTAAAATGGGTGGCGAAAGCCAAACACACTCTGGCTAGGCTTATAAATGCCCTAGGGCAGATAGCCTAGTATGAACCTATGAACCTATGAACCTATGACAAAGTAAAGCAATGTTTACTGGAATGTTTTATGTTACAACTGAAGCTTACAGAAAAAAGTTTTGTGACCATAGAAGCAAGTCATATAAAAGTGCACGAGATTATATTGCTGAGTTAAGCACTTATTTTTATAGGTGGGTGAGTGGGTGTCAGGTCACTACATTTGAAGGGCTGGCAGACCTTTTGGTGAGGAAGGAAGCCAATAACACTTTGCCTAAGGACATGAGAAGCTTGTTGGCAGACCAGGAGTGTAACTATGCAGATGAGCTGGGGAGAAAAGGGGATCTCTACATATCAAAGAGTGCATCACTACACAAGAAGGTGATACCCAGTGCTGCACATGGATATAAAGGAACCCATGGTGGGCAGCCTAAACCACCCCCAAAAAGTCCACCACTAACAGGGAAGCCACTAGTTCAGGTACACAGCCAAGATCAAGGGTTAAATGTTTCAAATGTAACCATTGATGCCATGTATCATATTAATGTCCATGGAAGCAAGGTGGGGAACAAAAGGTGGGGAACCAGCAAGTGGGAATGACTGTCACCAGAGTTTATATCTGATCTTAGTGGATTTAAAACAGGCCACTGCTAAGAGCGACACGGACTCCGACATAACGATTGTGAAGCCTGCAGTAGTTAAAGAGGAGCAGTACTTGCTTGGGCAGTGCACTCCAGTCAGAGCTTTAGGAGGAACCCCATTCCAAATGCCTTTGGCCAGGGTTCACCTTGACTGGGAGGGTGGAAAAGGAAGCAAGCATGTAGGTGTGTTTGAGGATGTCCCTGCAGATGTCTTGATAGGGAATGATTTTGATAATGCAATACCTTGTGTGCATGCAGTTACATGCAGTCAAGCTTGGAGACAGGCATATGGGTCTGGTAGCCTGGGGGAGAACCAGACAGACCTCACACCTGAAACCAGGGCTGGTGAGGTGGCTATTTTAGGGAGGGAGCTACCCTGTAATAGTGGACCTGAAGGTGAGTCACAGCTGCTGGTAGGTACTGATGTTCCCTTGGACAGAGTGACTGCAAGGGCAGAAGTGAGTGGTAGTACCCAGGCTGACAGCGAGGCACCGCTGTCAGACAATACCAGACTTCCTGTGGAAAGGTAGATCAGAAGGGTCACAAAGATAGAGTTGAGACAAGCTCAGCTCTCGGACCGTACATTATGAGGCTTGAGGGAGGTAGCTAGAGAGGCACCTGATTCTCAGGGAAAAGGGTAGTCTGTATACTGGAACAAAGGGTTAATGTATAGAGAGTGGACACCTGAGGGAGGGCTAGAGGATGATGTAATACAGCAGTTGGTAGTGCTTAGAGCCTACCATATGGCACTTCTAGTCATAACACATGACATTCCTTTTGCAGGTCATATGGGCATAAAATGTACCAAGTGACATATTATGCAGAACTTTTATTGACCTGGGATTGCAAGGGATGTAACAGGGTACTGCAAGGACCTGTGAGCAGTGCCAAAAAGTAGACAAGGCAGGAGACAAGGTCAAAACTCCTTTGATCCCTTTGCCTGTGATTGATGAGCCATTTTAGAGCATAGCTATGGATATTGTAGGGCCTCTGAGTACCCCAAGTTCCACAGGGAAGAAGTATATCCTGTTGGTAGCAGATTATGCTACTAGATACCCTGAGGCAATGGCTCTGTCCTCAATTGAGGCAGAGAAGGTGGCAAATACTTTGCTAGAGATTTTCAGCAGGGTAGGTTTCCTGGGAGAAATACTGACTGGTAGAGGTAAAAGAGAGGTGAAGAAGAGAGTACAGGCAGGGTGTAATGGGTGGAGAAGAGTGTCAGGAGTGATTTGTGACAGACAGGTACCAGTAAGAGTGAAAGGGAAGGTCTACAAGAGGGTAGTGAGACCAGCTATGTTATATGGGTTGGAGACCGTGGCGTTGACAAAAATGCAGGAGTCAGATCTGGATGTGGCAGAGTTAAAGATGTTAAGATTTCCACTGGGTGTGACTAGGATGGACAAGATTAGGAATCAGTATATTAGAGGGTCAGCTCAAGTTGGACAGTTTAGAGACAAAGCAAGAGAGGCAAAATTGCGTTTGTTTGGACATGTGCTGAGGAGGGATGCTGGGTATATTGGAAAAAGGATGCTAAGGATGGAACTGCCAGGTAAGAGGAAAAGAGGAAGGCCTAAGATAAGGTTTTTGGATGTGGTGAGAGAGGCATGCAGGCGGTTGGTGTGAAAGAGCATGATGCAGAGGACAGGAAGAAATGGAAACAGATGATCCGCTGTGGCGACCCCTAATGGGAACAGCTGAAAGAAGATGATGATGAGAGGTGCCAGTTTCATGTCAGACCTGCTGGCTTGTCTGTGGAAATGCTGTGGGGTGAAGCACCTAATGACCACCCCCACCACCTGCAGACTAATGGTCTTGTGGCGAGGTTAAACTCTGTACTAAAGACCATGTGACCAGTATTTGCAGACCAGTTTCAGAGAGATGGGACAATATCTGCAACATCTGCTATTTGCATAAAGAGAGGTACCCTGGAATCCAAAGTTTTTCTCCCTTTGAGTTGCTGCATGGGCATGGGGTGACAGGGTCTTTAGATTTGATCCTTGATGTGTGGGAGGGTGAGTGTGAATCCCACAAGGACTTTGTTGTGGCATATGTCCTAAACCTCAGGACAAGGCTGAGGGGGCTCATAGGCTTGGCTCAGGAGAACCTGGCAGGAGCCCAACAGCAGAAAAAGTCTAGTATAACAGGGATGCTTGAACCTGAGAGTATGTTGTGGGACAGCAGGTTATGATTCTCATTCCTGTCAGACACAATAAGCTGCAGGCAGCTTGGTAGGGACCCCTCAAAGTGGTAAGGAAGTTCAGTGATGTTAACTACATGGTAGGTCAGTGGCAGGAGCACAGATTTTACCACGTTAACATGATGAAACCTTCCCATGATAGGGAGGCCCTGGAGTATTTGTAGTGGTTGTCAGGATAAGTCTGAGGGAGATCTGTTGACTGATCTCCTCAGCAAGGCTCAGACTGTCATCTC